>NW_028196650.1:142500-174406 GCF_037176805.1 Vigna unguiculata | reverse complement strand
GTGTGAAAAGGGTGTCAATAAATTTGAGGTGTGAAAAGGGGGTGCAAAAATTGTAGGTGTGAATTGGGTGGCAAAATATTTTCGGTTTGAAAAGGGTGTAAATAAATTTGAGGTGTGAAAAGGGGGTGCAAAAATTGTAGGTGTGAATTGGGTGGAAAAATATTTTCTGTATGAAAAAGGGTGTAAATAAATTTGAGGTGTCAAAAGCGGGTGTAAAAAATTGTAGGTTTGAATTGGGTGGAAAAATATTTTCGGTGTGAAAAGGGTGTAAAAATATTTTCGGTATGAAAAGGGTGTAAATAAATTTTCGGTGTGAATTGGGTGGCAAAATATTTTCGGTTTGAAAAGGGTGTAAATAAATTTGAGGTGTCAAAAGCGGGTGTAAGAAAATTGTAGGTGTGAATTGGGTGGAAAAATATTTTCGGTTTGAAAAGGGTGTAAATAAATTTGAGGTGTCAAAAGCGGGTGTAAAAAATTGTAGGTGTGAATTGGGTGGAAAAATATTTGAGGTGTGAAAAGGGTGTAAAAATATTTTCGGTATGAAAAGGGTGTAAATAAATTTTCGGTGTGAAAAGGGTGTCAATAAATTTTCGGTGTGAAAAGGGTGTCAATAAATTTGAGGTGTGAAAAGGGGGTGTAAAAATTGTAGGTGTGAATTGGGTGGCAAAATATTTTCGGTTTGAAAAGGGTGTAAATAAATTTGAGGTGTGAAAAGGGGGTGCAAAAATTGTAGGTGTGAATTGGGTGGAAAAATATTTTCGATTTGAAAAGGGTGTAAATAAATTTGAGGTGTCAAAAGCGGGTGTAAAAAATTGTAGGTGTGAATTGGGTGGAAAAATATTTGAGGTGTGAAAAGGGTGTAAAAATATTTTCGGTATGAAAAGGGTGTAAATAAATTTTCGGTGTGAAAAGGGTGTCAATAAATTTTCGGTGTGAAAAGGGTGTCAATAAATTTGAGGTGTGAAAAGGGGGTGCAAAAATTGTAGGTGTGAATTGGGTGGCAAAATATTTTCGGTTTGAAAAGGGTGTAAATAAATTTGAGGTGTGAAAAGCGGGTGTAAAAAATTGTAGGTGTGAATTGGGTGGAAAAATATTTTCGGTTTGAAAAGGGTGTAAATAAATTTGAAGTGTCAAAAGCGGGTGTAAAAAATTGTAGGTGTGAATTGGGTGGAAAAATATTTGAGGTGTGAAAAGGGTGTAAAAATATTTTTGGTATGAAAAGGGTGTAAATAAATTTTCGGTGTGAAAAGGGTGTCAATAAATTTGAGGTGTGAAAAGGGGGTGCAAAAATTGTAGGTGTGAATTGGGTGGCAAAATATTTTCGGTTTGAAAAGGGTGTAGATAAATTTGAGGTGTGGAAAGGGGGTGCAAAACTTGTAGGTGTGAATTGGGTGGAAAAATGTTTTCGGTATGAAAAGGGTGTAAATAAATTTGAGGTGTCAAAAGCGGGTGTAAAAAATTGTAGGTGTGAATTGGGTGGAAAAATATTTTCGGTTTGAAAAGGGTGTAAAAATATTTTTGGTATGAAAAGGGTGTAAATAAATTTTCGGTGTGAAAAGGGTGTCAATAAATTTGAGGTGTGAAAAGGGGGTGCAAAAATTGTAGGTGTGAATTGGGTGGCAAAATATTTTCGGTTTGAAAAGGGTGTAAATAAATTTGAGGTGTGAAAAGGGGGTGCAAAAATTGTAGGTGTGAATTGGGTGGAAAAATATTTTCTGTATGAAAAAGGGTGTAAATAAATTTGAGGTGTCAAAAGCGGGTGTAAAAAATTGTAGGTTTGAATTGGGTGGAAAAATATTTTCGGTGTGAAAAGGGTGTAAAAATATTTTCGGTATGAAAAGGGTGTAAATAAATTTTCGGTGTGAATTGGGTGGCAAAATATTTTCGGTTTGAAAAGGGTGTAAATAAATTTGAGGTGTCAAAAGCGGGTGTAAGAAAATTGTAGGTGTGAATTGGGTGGAAAAATATTTTCGGTTTGAAAAGGGTGTAAATAAATTTGAGGTGTCAAAAGCGGGTGTAAAAAATTGTAGGTGTGAATTGGGTGGAAAAATATTTGAGGTGTGAAAAGGGTGTAAAAATATTTTCGGTATGAAAAGGGTGTAAATAAATTTTCGGTGTGAAAAGGGTGTCAATAAATTTTCGGTGTGAAAAGGGTGTCAATAAATTTGAGGTGTGAAAAGGGGGTGTAAAAATTGTAGGTGTGAATTGGGTGGCAAAATATTTTCGGTTTGAAAAGGGTGTAAATAAATTTGAGGTGTGAAAAGGGGGTGCAAAAATTGTAGGTGTGAATTGGGTGGAAAAATATTTTCGATTTGAAAAGGGTGTAAATAAATTTGAGGTGTCAAAAGCGGGTGTAAAAAATTGTAGGTGTGAATTGGGTGGAAAAATATTTGAGGTGTGAAAAGGGTGTAAAAATATTTTCGGTATGAAAAGGGTGTAAATAAATTTTCGGTGTGAAAAGGGTGTCAATAAATTTTCGGTGTGAAAAGGGTGTCAATAAATTTGAGGTGTGAAAAGGGGGTGCAAAAATTGTAGGTGTGAATTGGGTGGCAAAATATTTTCGGTTTGAAAAGGGTGTAAATAAATTTGAGGTGTGAAAAGCGGGTGTAAAAAATTGTAGGTGTGAATTGGGTGGAAAAATATTTTCGGTTTGAAAAGGGTGTAAATAAATTTGAAGTGTCAAAAGCGGGTGTAAAAAATTGTAGGTGTGAATTGGGTGGAAAAATATTTGAGGTGTGAAAAGGGTGTAAAAATATTTTTGGTATGAAAAGGGTGTAAATAAATTTTCGGTGTGAAAAGGGTGTCAATAAATTTGAGGTGTGAAAAGGGGGTGCAAAAATTGTAGGTGTGAATTGGGTGGCAAAATATTTTCGGTTTGAAAAGGGTGTAGATAAATTTGAGGTGTGAAAAGGGGGTGCAAAACTTGTAGGTGTGAATTGGGTGGAAAAATGTTTTCGGTATGAAAAGGGTGTAAATAAATTTGAGGTGTCAAAAGCGGGTGTAAAAAATTGTAGGTGTGAATTGGGTGGAAAAATATTTTCGGTTTGAAAAGGGTGTAAAAATATTTTTGGTATGAAAAGGGTGTAAATAAATTTTCGGTGTGAAAAGGGTGTCAATAAATTTGAGGTGTGAAAAGGGGGTGCAAAAATTGTAGGTGTGAATTGGGTGGCAAAATATTTTCGGTTTGAAAAGGGTGTAAATAAATTTGAGGTGTGAAAAGGGGGTGCAAAAATTGTAGGTGTGAATTGGGTGGAAAAATATTTTCTGTATGAAAAAGGGTGTAAATAAATTTGAGGTGTCAAAAGCGGGTGTAAAAAATTGTAGGTTTGAATTGGGTGGAAAAATATTTTCGGTGTGAAAAGGGTGTAAAAATATTTTCGGTATGAAAAGGGTGTAAATAAATTTTCGGTGTGAATTGGGTGGCAAAATATTTTCGGTTTGAAAAGGGTGTAAATAAATTTGAGGTGTCAAAAGCGGGTGTAAGAAAATTGTAGGTGTGAATTGGGTGGAAAAATATTTTCGGTTTGAAAAGGGTGTAAATAAATTTGAGGTGTCAAAAGCGGGTGTAAAAAATTGTAGGTGTGAAATGGGTGGAAAAATATTTGAGGTGTGAAAAGGGTGTAAAAATATTTTCGGTATGAAAAGGGTGTAAATAAATTTTCGGTGTGAAAAGGGTGTCAATAAATTTTCGGTGTGAAAAGGGTGTCAATAAATTTGAGGTGTGAAAAGGGGGTGTAAAAATTGTAGGTGTGAATTGGGTGGCAAAATATTTTCTGTTTGAAAAGGGTGTAAATAAATTTGAGGTGTGAAAAGGGGGTGCAAAAATTGTAGGTGTGAATTGGGTGGAAAAATATTTTCGATTTGAAAAGGGTGTAAATAAATTTGAGGTGTCAAAAGCGGGTGTAAAAAATTGTAGGTGTGAATTGGGTGGAAAAATATTTGAGGTGTGAAAAGGGTGTAAAAATATTTTCGGTATGAAAAGGGTGTAAATAAATTTTCGGTGTGAAAAGGGTGTCAATAAATTTTCGGTGTGAAAAGGGTGTCAATAAATTTGAGGTGTGAAAAGGGGGTGCAAAAATTGTAGGTGTGAATTGGGTGGCAAAATATTTTCGGTTTGAAAAGGGTGTAAATAAATTTGAGGTGTGAAAAGCGGGTGTAAAAAATTGTAGGTGTGAATTGGGTGGAAAAATATTTTCGGTTTGAAAAGGGTGTAAATAAATTTGAAGTGTCAAAAGCGGGTGTAAAAAATTGTAGGTGTGAATTGGGTGGAAAAATATTTGAGGTGTGAAAAGGGTGTAAAAATATTTTTGGTATGAAAAGGGTGTAAATAAATTTTCGGTGTGAAAAGGGTGTCAATAAATTTGAGGTGTGAAAAGGGGGTGCAAAAATTGTAGGTGTGAATTGGGTGGCAAAATATTTTCGGTTTGAAAAGGGTGTAGATAAATTTGAGGTGTGAAAAGGGGGTGCAAAACTTGTAGGTGTGAATTGGGTGGAAAAATGTTTTCGGTATGAAAAGGGTGTAAATAAATTTGAGGTGTCAAAAGCGGGTGTAAAAAATTGTAGGTGTGAATTGGGTGGAAAAATATTTTCGGTTTGAAAAGGGTGTAAAAATATTTTTGGTATGAAAAGGGTGTAAATAAATTTTCGGTGTGAAAAGGGTGTCAATAAATTTGAGGTGTGAAAAGGGGGTGCAAAAATTGTAGGTGTGAATTGGGTGGCAAAATATTTTCGGTTTGAAAAGGGTGTAAATAAATTTGAGGTGTGAAAAGGGGGTGCAAAAATTGTAGGTGTGAATTGGGTGGAAAAATATTTTCTGTATGAAAAAGGGTGTAAATAAATTTGAGGTGTCAAAAGCGGGTGTAAAAAATTGTAGGTTTGAATTGGGTGGAAAAATATTTTCGGTGTGAAAAGGGTGTAAAAATATTTTCGGTATGAAAAGGGTGTAAATAAATTTTCGGTGTGAATTGGGTGGCAAAATATTTTCGGTTTGAAAAGGGTGTAAATAAATTTGAGGTGTCAAAAGCGGGTGTAAGAAAATTGTAGGTGTGAATTGGGTGGAAAAATATTTTCGGTTTGAAAAGGGTGTAAATAAATTTGAGGTGTCAAAAGCGGGTGTAAAAAATTGTAGGTGTGAAATGGGTGGAAAAATATTTGAGGTGTGAAAAGGGTGTAAAAATATTTTCGGTATGAAAAGGGTGTAAATAAATTTTCGGTGTGAAAAGGGTGTCAATAAATTTTCGGTGTGAAAAGGGTGTCAATAAATTTGAGGTGTGAAAAGGGGGTGTAAAAATTGTAGGTGTGAATTGGGTGGCAAAATATTTTCGGTTTGAAAAGGGTGTAAATAAATTTGAGGTGTGAAAAGGGGGTGCAAAAATTGTAGGTGTGAATTGGGTGGAAAAATATTTTCGATTTGAAAAGGGTGTAAATAAATTTGAGGTGTCAAAAGCGGGTGTAAAAAATTGTAGGTGTGAATTGGGTGGAAAAATATTTGAGGTGTGAAAAGGGTGTAAAAATATTTTCGGTATGAAAAGGGTGTAAATAAATTTTCGGTGTGAAAAGGGTGTCAATAAATTTTCGGTGTGAAAAGGGTGTCAATAAATTTGAGGTGTGAAAAGGGGGTGCAAAAATTGTAGGTGTGAATTGGGTGGCAAAATATTTTCGGTTTGAAAAGGGTGTAAATAAATTTGAGGTGTGAAAAGCGGGTGTAAAAAATTGTAGGTGTGAATTGGGTGGAAAAATATTTTCGGTTTGAAAAGGGTGTAAATAAATTTGAAGTGTCAAAAGCGGGTGTAAAAAATTGTAGGTGTGAATTGGGTGGAAAAATATTTGAGGTGTGAAAAGGGTGTAAAAATATTTTTTGTATGAAAAGGGTGTGAATAAATTTTCGGTGTGAAAAGGGTGTGAATAAATTTTCGGTGTGAAAAGGGGGTGCAAAAATTGTAGGTGTGAATTGGGTGGCAAAATATTTTCGGTTTGAAAAGGGTGTAGATAAATTTGAGGTGTGAAAAGGGGGTGCAAAACTTGTAGGTGTGAATTGGGTGGAAAAATGTTTTCGGTATGAAAAGGGTGTAAATAAATTTGAGGTGTCAAAAGCGGGTGTAAAAAATTGTAGGTGTGAATTGGGTGGAAAAATATTTTCGGTTTGAAAAGGGTGTAAAAATATTTTTGGTATGAAAAGGGTGTAAATAAATTTTCGGTGTGAAAAGGGTGTCAATAAATTTGAGGTGTGAAAAGGGGGTGCAAAAATTGTAGGTGTGAATTGGGTGGCAAAATATTTTCGGTTTGAAAAGGGTGTAAATAAATTTGAGGTGTGAAAAGGGGGTGCAAAAATTGTAGGTGTGAATTGGGTGGAAAAATATTTTCTGTATGAAAAAGGGTGTAAATAAATTTGAGGTGTCAAAAGCGGGTGTAAAAAATTGTAGGTTTGAATTGGGTGGAAAAATATTTTCGGTGTGAAAAGGGTGTAAAAATATTTTCGGTATGAAAAGGGTGTAAATAAATTTTCGGTGTGAATTGGGTGGCAAAATATTTTCGGTTTGAAAAGGGTGTAAATAAATTTGAGGTGTCAAAAGCGGGTGTAAGAAAATTGTAGGTGTGAATTGGGTGGAAAAATATTTTCGGTTTGAAAAGGGTGTAAATAAATTTGAGGTGTCAAAAGCGGGTGTAAAAAATTGTAGGTGTGAAATGGGTGGAAAAATATTTGAGGTGTGAAAAGGGTGTAAAAATATTTTCGGTATGAAAAGGGTGTAAATAAATTTTCGGTGTGAAAAGGGTGTCAATAAATTTTCGGTGTGAAAAGGGTGTCAATAAATTTGAGGTGTGAAAAGGGGGTGTAAAAATTGTAGGTGTGAATTGGGTGGCAAAATATTTTCGGTTTGAAAAGGGTGTAAATAAATTTGAGGTGTGAAAAGGGGGTGCAAAAATTGTAGGTGTGAATTGGGTGGAAAAATATTTTCGATTTGAAAAGGGTGTAAATAAATTTGAGGTGTCAAAAGCGGGTGTAAAAAATTGTAGGTGTGAATTGGGTGGAAAAATATTTGAGGTGTGAAAAGGGTGTAAAAATATTTTCGGTATGAAAAGGGTGTAAATAAATTTTCGGTGTGAAAAGGGTGTCAATAAATTTTCGGTGTGAAAAGGGTGTCAATAAATTTGAGGTGTGAAAAGGGGGTGCAAAAATTGTAGGTGTGAATTGGGTGGCAAAATATTTTCGGTTTGAAAAGGGTGTAGATAAATTTGAGGTGTGAAAAGCGGGTGTAAAAAATTGTAGGTGTGAATTGGGTGGAAAAATATTTTCGGTTTGAAAAGGGTGTAAATAAATTTGAAGTGTCAAAAGCGGGTGTAAAAAATTGTAGGTGTGAATTGGGTGGAAAAATATTTGAGGTGTGAAAAGGGTGTAAAAATATTTTTTGTATGAAAAGGGTGTGAATAAATTTTCGGTGTGAAAAGGGTGTCAATAAATTTGAGGTGTGAAAAGGGGGTGCAAAAATTGTAGGTGTGAATTGGGTGGCAAAATATTTTCGGTTTGAAAAGGGTGTAGATAAATTTGAGGTGTGAAAAGGGGGTGCAAAACTTGTAGGTGTGAATTGGGTGGAAAAATGTTTTCGGTATGAAAAGGGTGTAAATAAATTTGAGGTGTCAAAAGCGGGTGTAAAAAATTGTAGGTGTGAATTGGGTGGAAAAATATTTTCGGTTTGAAAAGGGTGTAAAAATATTTTTGGTATGAAAAGGGTGTAAATAAATTTTCGGTGTGAAAAGGGTGTCAATAAATTTGAGGTGTGAAAAGGGGGTGCAAAAATTGTAGGTGTGAATTGGGTGGCAAAATATTTTCGGTTTGAAAAGGGTGTAAATAAATTTGAGGTGTGAAAAGGGGGTGCAAAAATTGTAGGTGTGAATTGGGTGGAAAAATATTTTCTGTATGAAAAAGGGTGTAAATAAATTTGAGGTGTCAAAAGCGGGTGTAAAAAATTGTAGGTTTGAATTGGGTGGAAAAATATTTTCGGTGTGAAAAGGGTGTAAAAATATTTTCGGTATGAAAAGGGTGTAAATAAATTTTCGGTGTGAATTGGGTGGCAAAATATTTTCGGTTTGAAAAGGGTGTAAATAAATTTGAGGTGTCAAAAGCGGGTGTAAGAAAATTGTAGGTGTGAATTGGGTGGAAAAATATTTTCGGTTTGAAAAGGGTGTAAATAAATTTGAGGTGTCAAAAGCGGGTGTAAAAAATTGTAGGTGTGAAATGGGTGGAAAAATATTTGAGGTGTGAAAAGGGTGTAAAAATATTTTCGGTATGAAAAGGGTGTAAATAAATTTTCGGTGTGAAAAGGGTGTCAATAAATTTTCGGTGTGAAAAGGGTGTCAATAAATTTGAGGTGTGAAAAGGGGGTGTAAAAATTGTAGGTGTGAATTGGGTGGCAAAATATTTTCGGTTTGAAAAGGGTGTAAATAAATTTGAGGTGTGAAAAGGGGGTGCAAAAATTGTAGGTGTGAATTGGGTGGAAAAATATTTTCGATTTGAAAAGGGTGTAAATAAATTTGAGGTGTCAAAAGCGGGTGTAAAAAATTGTAGGTGTGAATTGGGTGGAAAAATATTTGAGGTGTGAAAAGGGTGTAAAAATATTTTCGGTATGAAAAGGGTGTAAATAAATTTTCGGTGTGAAAAGGGTGTCAATAAATTTTCGGTGTGAAAAGGGTGTCAATAAATTTGAGGTGTGAAAAGGGGGTGCAAAAATTGTAGGTGTGAATTGGGTGGCAAAATATTTTCGGTTTGAAAAGGGTGTAAATAAATTTGAGGTGTGAAAAGCGGGTGTAAAAAATTGTAGGTGTGAATTGGGTGGAAAAATATTTTCGGTTTGAAAAGGGTGTAAATAAATTTGAAGTGTCAAAAGCGGGTGTAAAAAATTGTAGGTGTGAATTGGGTGGAAAAATATTTGAGGTGTGAAAAGGGTGTAAAAATATTTTTGGTATGAAAAGGGTGTGAATAAATTTTCGGTGTGAAAAGGGTGTCAATAAATTTGAGGTGTGAAAAGGGGGTGCAAAAATTGTAGGTGTGAATTGGGTGGCAAAATATTTTCGGTTTGAAAAGGGTGTAGATAAATTTGAGGTGTGAAAAGGGGGTGCAAAACTTGTAGGTGTGAATTGGGTGGAAAAATGTTTTCGGTATGAAAAGGGTGTAAATAAATTTGAGGTGTCAAAAGCGGGTGTAAAAAATTGTAGGTGTGAATTGGGTGGAAAAATATTTTCGGTTTGAAAAGGGTGTAAAAATATTTTTGGTATGAAAAGGGTGTAAATAAATTTTCGGTGTGAAAAGGGTGTCAATAAATTTGAGGTGTGAAAAGGGGGTGCAAAAATTGTAGGTGTGAATTGGGTGGCAAAATATTTTCGGTTTGAAAAGGGTGTAAATAAATTTGAGGTGTGAAAAGGGGGTGCAAAAATTGTAGGTGTGAATTGGGTGGAAAAATATTTTCGATTTGAAAAGGGTGTAAATAAATTTGAGGTGTCAAAAGCGGGTGTAAAAAATTGTAGGTGTGAATTGGGTGGAAAAATATTTGAGGTGTGAAAAGGGTGTAAAAATATTTTCGGTATGAAAAGGGTGTAAATAAATTTTCGGTGTGAAAAGGGTGTCAATAAATTTTCGGTGTGAAAAGGGTGTCAATAAATTTGAGGTGTGAAAAGGGGGTGCAAAAATTGTAGGTGTGAATTGGGTGGCAAAATATTTTCGGTTTGAAAAGGGTGTAAATAAATTTGAGGTGTGAAAAGCGGGTGTAAAAAATTGTAGGTGTGAATTGGGTGGAAAAATATTTTCGGTTTGAAAAGGGTGTAAATAAATTTGAAGTGTCAAAAGCGGGTGTAAAAAATTGTAGGTGTGAATTGGGTGGAAAAATATTTGAGGTGTGAAAAGGGTGTAAAAATATTTTTGGTATGAAAAGGGTGTAAATAAATTTTCGGTGTGAAAAGGGTGTCAATAAATTTGAGGTGTGAAAAGGGGGTGCAAAAATTGTAGGTGTGAATTGGGTGGCAAAATATTTTCGGTTTGAAAAGGGTGTAGATAAATTTGAGGTGTGAAAAGGGGGTGCAAAACTTGTAGGTGTGAATTGGGTGGAAAAATGTTTTCGGTATGAAAAGGGTGTAAATAAATTTGAGGTGTCAAAAGCGGGTGTAAAAAATTGTAGGTGTGAATTGGGTGGAAAAATATTTTCGGTTTGAAAAGGGTGTAAAAATATTTTTGGTATGAAAAGGGTGTAAATAAATTTTCGGTGTGAAAAGGGTGTCAATAAATTTGAGGTGTGAAAAGGGGGTGCAAAAATTGTAGGTGTGAATTGGGTGGCAAAATATTTTCGGTTTGAAAAGGGTGTAAATAAATTTGAGGTGTGAAAAGGGGGTGCAAAAATTGTAGGTGTGAATTGGGTGGAAAAATATTTTCTGTATGAAAAAGGGTGTAAATAAATTTGAGGTGTCAAAAGCGGGTGTAAAAAATTGTAGGTTTGAATTGGGTGGAAAAATATTTTCGGTGTGAAAAGGGTGTAAAAATATTTTCGGTATGAAAAGGGTGTAAATAAATTTTCGGTGTGAATTGGGTGGCAAAATATTTTCGGTTTGAAAAGGGTGTAAATAAATTTGAGGTGTCAAAAGCGGGTGTAAGAAAATTGTAGGTGTGAATTGGGTGGAAAAATATTTTCGGTTTGAAAAGGGTGTAAATAAATTTGAGGTGTCAAAAGCGGGTGTAAAAAATTGTAGGTGTGAATTGGGTGGAAAAATATTTGAGGTGTGAAAAGGGTGTAAAAATATTTTCGGTATGAAAAGGGTGTAAATAAATTTTCGGTGTGAAAAGGGTGTCAATAAATTTTCGGTGTGAAAAGGGTGTCAATAAATTTGAGGTGTGAAAAGGGGGTGTAAAAATTGTAGGTGTGAATTGGGTGGCAAAATATTTTCGGTTTGAAAAGGGTGTAAATAAATTTGAGGTGTGAAAAGGGGGTGCAAAAATTGTAGGTGTGAATTGGGTGGAAAAATATTTTCGATTTGAAAAGGGTGTAAATAAATTTGAGGTGTCAAAAGCGGGTGTAAAAAATTGTAGGTGTGAATTGGGTGGAAAAATATTTGAGGTGTGAAAAGGGTGTAAAAATATTTTCGGTATGAAAAGGGTGTAAATAAATTTTCGGTGTGAAAAGGGTGTCAATAAATTTTCGGTGTGAAAAGGGTGTCAATAAATTTGAGGTGTGAAAAGGGGGTGCAAAAATTGTAGGTGTGAATTGGGTGGCAAAATATTTTCGGTTTGAAAAGGGTGTAAATAAATTTGAGGTGTGAAAAGCGGGTGTAAAAAATTGTAGGTGTGAATTGGGTGGAAAAATATTTTCGGTTTGAAAAGGGTGTAAATAAATTTGAAGTGTCAAAAGCGGGTGTAAAAAATTGTAGGTGTGAATTGGGTGGAAAAATATTTGAGGTGTGAAAAGGGTGTAAAAATATTTTTGGTATGAAAAGGGTGTAAATAAATTTTCGGTGTGAAAAGGGTGTCAATAAATTTGAGGTGTGAAAAGGGGGTGCAAAAATTGTAGGTGTGAATTGGGTGGCAAAATATTTTCGGTTTGAAAAGGGTGTAGATAAATTTGAGGTGTGGAAAGGGGGTGCAAAACTTGTAGGTGTGAATTGGGTGGAAAAATGTTTTCGGTATCAAAAGGGTGTAAATAAATTTGAGGTGTCAAAAGCGGGTGTAAAAAATTGTAGGTGTGAATTGGGTGGAAAAATATTTGAGGTGTGAAAAGGGTGTAAAAATATTTTTGGTATGAAAAGGGTGTAAATAAATTTTCGGTGTGAAAAGGGTGTCAATAAATTTGAGGTGTGAAAAGGGGGTGCAAAAATTGTAGGTGTGAATTGGGTGGCAAAATATTTTCGGTTTGAAAAGGGTGTAGATAAATTTGAGGTGTGAAAAGGGGGTGCAAAACTTGTAGGTGTGAATTGGGTGGAAAAATGTTTTCGGTATGAAAAGGGTGTAAATAAATTTGAGGTGTCAAAAGCGGGTGTAAAAAATTGTAGGTGTGAATTGGGTGGAAAAATATTTTCGGTTTGAAAAGGGTGTAAAAATATTTTTGGTATGAAAAGGGTGTAAATAAATTTTCGGTGTGAAAAGGGTGTCAATAAATTTGAGGTGTGAAAAGGGGGTGCAAAAATTGTAGGTGTGAATTGGGTGGCAAAATATTTTCGGTTTGAAAAGGGTGTAAATAAATTTGAGGTGTGAAAAGGGGGTGCAAAAATTGTAGGTGTGAATTGGGTGGAAAAATATTTTCTGTATGAAAAAGGGTGTAAATAAATTTGAGGTGTCAAAAGCGGGTGTAAAAAATTGTAGGTTTGAATTGGGTGGAAAAATATTTTCGGTGTGAAAAGGGTGTAAAAATATTTTCGGTATGAAAAGGGTGTAAATAAATTTTCGGTGTGAATTGGGTGGCAAAATATTTTCGGTTTGAAAAGGGTGTAAATAAATTTGAGGTGTGAAAAGGGGGTGCAAAAATTGTAGGTGTGAATTGGGTGGAAAAATATTTTCGATTTGAAAAGGGTGTAAATAAATTTGAGGTGTCAAAAGCGGGTGTAAAAAATTGTAGGTGTGAATTGGGTGGAAAAATATTTGAGGTGTGAAAAGGGTGTAAAAATATTTTCGGTATGAAAAGGGTGTAAATAAATTTTCGGTGTGAAAAGGGTGTCAATAAATTTTCGGTGTGAAAAGGGTGTCAATAAATTTGAGGTGTGAAAAGGGGGTGCAAAAATTGTAGGTGTGAATTGGGTGGCAAAATATTTTCGGTTTGAAAAGGGTGTAAATAAATTTGAGGTGTGAAAAGCGGGTGTAAAAAATTGTAGGTGTGAATTGGGTGGAAAAATATTTTCGGTTTGAAAAGGGTGTAAATAAATTTGAAGTGTCAAAAGCGGGTGTAAAAAATTGTAGGTGTGAATTGGGTGGAAAAATATTTGAGGTGTGAAAAGGGTGTAAAAATATTTTTGGTATGAAAAGGGTGTAAATAAATTTTCGGTGTGAAAAGGGTGTCAATAAATTTGAGGTGTGAAAAGGGGGTGCAAAAATTGTAGGTGTGAATTGGGTGGCAAAATATTTTCGGTTTGAAAAGGGTGTAGATAAATTTGAGGTGTGGAAAGGGGGTGCAAAACTTGTAGGTGTGAATTGGGTGGAAAAATGTTTTCGGTATCAAAAGGGTGTAAATAAATTTGAGGTGTCAAAAGCGGGTGTAAAAAATTGTAGGTGTGAATTGGGTGGAAAAATATTTGAGGTGTGAAAAGGGTGTAAAAATATTTTTGGTATGAAAAGGGTGTAAATAAATTTTCGGTGTGAAAAGGGTGTCAATAAATTTGAGGTGTGAAAAGGGGGTGCAAAAATTGTAGGTGTGAATTGGGTGGCAAAATATTTTCGGTTTGAAAAGGGTGTAGATAAATTTGAGGTGTGAAAAGGGGGTGCAAAACTTGTAGGTGTGAATTGGGTGGAAAAATGTTTTCGGTATGAAAAGGGTGTAAATAAATTTGAGGTGTCAAAAGCGGGTGTAAAAAATTGTAGGTGTGAATTGGGTGGAAAAATATTTTCGGTTTGAAAAGGGTGTAAAAATATTTTTGGTATGAAAAGGGTGTAAATAAATTTTCGGTGTGAAAAGGGTGTCAATAAATTTGAGGTGTGAAAAGGGGGTGCAAAAATTGTAGGTGTGAATTGGGTGGCAAAATATTTTCGGTTTGAAAAGGGTGTAAATAAATTTGAGGTGTGAAAAGGGGGTGCAAAAATTGTAGGTGTGAATTGGGTGGAAAAATATTTTCTGTATGAAAAAGGGTGTAAATAAATTTGAGGTGTCAAAAGCGGGTGTAAAAAATTGTAGGTTTGAATTGGGTGGAAAAATATTTTCGGTGTGAAAAGGGTGTAAAAATATTTTCGGTATGAAAAGGGTGTAAATAAATTTTCGGTGTGAATTGGGTGGCAAAATATTTTCGGTTTGAAAAGGGTGTAAATAAATTTGAGGTGTCAAAAGCGGGTGTAAGAAAATTGTAGGTGTGAATTGGGTGGAAAAATATTTTCGGTTTGAAAAGGGTGTAAATAAATTTGAGGTGTCAAAAGCGGGTGTAAAAAATTGTAGGTGTGAATTGGGTGGAAAAATATTTGAGGTGTGAAAAGGGTGTAAAAATATTTTCGGTATGAAAAGGGTGTAAATAAATTTTCGGTGTGAAAAGGGTGTCAATAAATTTTCGGTGTGAAAAGGGTGTCAATAAATTTGAGGTGTGAAAAGGGGGTGTAAAAATTGTAGGTGTGAATTGGGTGGCAAAATATTTTCGGTTTGAAAAGGGTGTAAATAAATTTGAGGTGTGAAAAGGGGGTGCAAAAATTGTAGGTGTGAATTGGGTGGAAAAATATTTTCGATTTGAAAAGGGTGTAAATAAATTTGAGGTGTCAAAAGCGGGTGTAAAAAATTGTAGGTGTGAATTGGGTGGAAAAATATTTGAGGTGTGAAAAGGGTGTAAAAATATTTTCGGTATGAAAAGGGTGTAAATAAATTTTCGGTGTGAAAAGGGTGTCAATAAATTTTCGGTGTGAAAAGGGTGTCAATAAATTTGAGGTGTGAAAAGGGGGTGCAAAAATTGTAGGTGTGAATTGGGTGGCAAAATATTTTCGGTTTGAAAAGGGTGTAAATAAATTTGAGGTGTGAAAAGCGGGTGTAAAAAATTGTAGGTGTGAATTGGGTGGAAAAATATTTTCGGTTTGAAAAGGGTGTAAATAAATTTGAAGTGTCAAAAGCGGGTGTAAAAAATTGTAGGTGTGAATTGGGTGGAAAAATATTTGAGGTGTGAAAAGGGTGTAAAAATATTTTTGGTATGAAAAGGGTGTAAATAAATTTTCGGTGTGAAAAGGGTGTCAATAAATTTGAGGTGTGAAAAGGGGGTGCAAAAATTGTAGGTGTGAATTGGGTGGCAAAATATTTTCGGTTTGAAAAGGGTGTAGATAAATTTGAGGTGTGGAAAGGGGGTGCAAAACTTGTAGGTGTGAATTGGGTGGAAAAATGTTTTCGGTATGAAAAGGGTGTAAATAAATTTGAGGTGTCAAAAGCGGGTGTAAAAAATTGTAGGTGTGAATTGGGTGGAAAAATATTTTCGGTTTGAAAAGGGTGTAAAAATATTTTTGGTATGAAAAGGGTGTAAATAAATTTTCGGTGTGAAAAGGGTGTCAATAAATTTGAGGTGTGAAAAGGGGGTGCAAAAATTGTAGGTGTGAATTGGGTGGCAAAATATTTTCGGTTTGAAAAGGGTGTAAATAAATTTGAGGTGTGAAAAGGGGGTGCAAAAATTGTAGGTGTGAATTGGGTGGAAAAATATTTTCTGTATGAAAAAGGGTGTAAATAAATTTGAGGTGTCAAAAGCGGGTGTAAAAAATTGTAGGTTTGAATTGGGTGGAAAAATATTTTCGGTGTGAAAAGGGTGTAAAAATATTTTCGGTATGAAAAGGGTGTAAATAAATTTTCGGTGTGAATTGGGTGGCAAAATATTTTCGGTTTGAAAAGGGTGTAAATAAATTTGAGGTGTCAAAAGCGGGTGTAAGAAAATTGTAGGTGTGAATTGGGTGGAAAAATATTTTCGGTTTGAAAAGGGTGTAAATAAATTTGAGGTGTCAAAAGCGGGTGTAAAAAATTGTAGGTGTGAA
Organism: Vigna unguiculata; assembly: GCF_037176805.1. Taxonomy (NCBI): domain Eukaryota; kingdom Viridiplantae; phylum Streptophyta; class Magnoliopsida; order Fabales; family Fabaceae; genus Vigna; species Vigna unguiculata. The sequence continues at coordinate 158,742 of NW_028196650.1, read as the reverse complement.
ATGGGTGGAAAAATATTTGAGGTGTGAAAAGGGTGTAAAAATATTTTCGGTATGAAAAGGGTGTAAATAAATTTTCGGTGTGAAAAGGGTGTCAATAAATTTTCGGTGTGAAAAGGGTGTCAATAAATTTGAGGTGTGAAAAGGGGGTGTAAAAATTGTAGGTGTGAATTGGGTGGCAAAATATTTTCGGTTTGAAAAGGGTGTAAATAAATTTGAGGTGTGAAAAGGGGGTGCAAAAATTGTAGGTGTGAATTGGGTGGAAAAATATTTTCGATTTGAAAAGGGTGTAAATAAATTTGAGGTGTCAAAAGCGGGTGTAAAAAATTGTAGGTGTGAATTGGGTGGAAAAATATTTGAGGTGTGAAAAGGGTGTAAAAATATTTTCGGTATGAAAAGGGTGTAAATAAATTTTCGGTGTGAAAAGGGTGTCAATAAATTTTCGGTGTGAAAAGGGTGTCAATAAATTTGAGGTGTGAAAAGGGGGTGCAAAAATTGTAGGTGTGAATTGGGTGGCAAAATATTTTCGGTTTGAAAAGGGTGTAAATAAATTTGAGGTGTGAAAAGCGGGTGTAAAAAATTGTAGGTGTGAATTGGGTGGAAAAATATTTTCGGTTTGAAAAGGGTGTAAATAAATTTGAAGTGTCAAAAGCGGGTGTAAAAAATTGTAGGTGTGAATTGGGTGGAAAAATATTTGAGGTGTGAAAAGGGTGTAAAAATATTTTTGGTATGAAAAGGGTGTCAATAAATTTGAGGTGTGAAAAGGGGGTGCAAAAATTGTAGGTGTGAATTGGGTGGCAAAATATTTTCGGTTTGAAAAGGGTGTAAATAAATTTGAGGTGTGAAAAGGGGGTGCAAAAATTGTAGGTGTGAATTGGGTGGAAAAATATTTTCTGTATGAAAAAGGGTGTAAATAAATTTGAGGTGTCAAAAGCGGGTGTAAAAAATTGTAGGTTTGAATTGGGTGGAAAAATATTTTCGGTTTGAAAAGGGTGTAAATAAATTTGAGGTGTGAAAAGGGGGTGCAAAAATTGTAGGTGTGAATTGGGTGGAAAAATATTTTCGGTTTGAAAAGGGTGTAAAAATATTTTTGGTATGAAAAGGGTGTAAATAAATTTTCGGTGTGAAAAGGGTGTCAATAAATTTGAGGTGTGAAAAGGGGGTGCAAAAATTGTAGGTGTGAATTGGGTGGCAAAATATTTTCGGTTTGAAAAGGGTGTAAATAAATTTGAGGTGTGAAAAGGGGGTGCAAAAATTGTAGGTGTGAATTGGGTGGAAAAATATTTTCTGTATGAAAAAGGGTGTAAATAAATTTGAGGTGTCAAAAGCGGGTGTAAAAAATTGTAGGTTTGAATTGGGTGGAAAAATATTTTCGGTGTGAAAAGGGTGTAAAAATATTTTCGGTATGAAAAGGGTGTAAATAAATTTTCGGTGTGAATTGGGTGGCAAAATATTTTCGGTTTGAAAAGGGTGTAAATAAATTTGAGGTGTCAAAAGCGGGTGTAAGAAAATTGTAGGTGTGAATTGGGTGGAAAAATATTTTCGGTTTGAAAAGGGTGTAAATAAATTTGAGGTGTCAAAAGCGGGTGTAAAAAATTGTAGGTGTGAAATGGGTGGAAAAATATTTGAGGTGTGAAAAGGGTGTAAAAATATTTTCGGTATGAAAAGGGTGTAAATAAATTTTCGGTGTGAAAAGGGTGTCAATAAATTTTCGGTGTGAAAAGGGTGTCAATAAATTTGAGGTGTGAAAAGGGGGTGTAAAAATTGTAGGTGTGAATTGGGTGGCAAAATATTTTCGGTTTGAAAAGGGTGTAAATAAATTTGAGGTGTGAAAAGGGGGTGCAAAAATTGTAGGTGTGAATTGGGTGGAAAAATATTTTCGATTTGAAAAGGGTGTAAATAAATTTGAGGTGTCAAAAGCGGGTGTAAAAAATTGTAGGTGTGAATTGGGTGGAAAAATATTTGAGGTGTGAAAAGGGTGTAAAAATATTTTCGGTATGAAAAGGGTGTAAATAAATTTTCGGTGTGAAAAGGGTGTCAATAAATTTTCGTTGTGAAAAGGGTGTCAATAAATTTGAGGTGTGAAAAGGGGGTGCAAAAATTGTAGGTGTGAATTGGGTGGCAAAATATTTTCGGTTTGAAAAGGGTGTAAATAAATTTGAGGTGTGAAAAGGGGGTGCAAAAATTGTAGGTGTGAATTGGGTGGAAAAATATTTTCTGTATGAAAAAGGGTGTAAATAAATTTGAGGTGTCAAAAGCGGGTGTAAAAAATTGTAGGTTTGAATTGGGTGGAAAAATATTTTCGGTGTGAAAAGGGTGTAAAAATATTTTCGGTATGAAAAGGGTGTAAATAAATTTTCGGTGTGAATTGGGTGGCAAAATATTTTCGGTTTGAAAAGGGTGTAAATAAATTTGAGGTGTCAAAAGCGGGTGTAAGAAAATTGTAGGTGTGAATTGGGTGGAAAAATATTTTCGGTTTGAAAAGGGTGTAAATAAATTTGAGGTGTCAAAAGGGGGTGTAAAAAATTGTAGGTGTGAATTGGGTGGAAAAATATTTGAGGTGTGAAAAGGGTGTAAAAATATTTTTGGTATGAAAAGGGTGTAAATAAATTTTCGGTGTGAAAAGGGTGTCAATAAATTTGAGGTGTGAAAAGGGGGTGCAAAAATTGTAGGTGTGAATTGGGTGGCAAAATATTTTCGGTTTGAAAAGGGTGTAGATAAATTTGAGGTGTGAAAAGGGGGTGCAAAACTTGTAGGTGTGAATTGGGTGGAAAAATGTTTTCGGTATGAAAAGGGTGTAAATAAATTTGAGGTGTCAAAAGCGGGTGTAAAAAATTGTAGGTGTGAATTGGGTGGAAAAATATTTTCGGTTTGAAAAGGGTGTAAAAATATTTTTGGTATGAAAAGGGTGTAAATAAATTTTCGGTGTGAAAAGGGTGTCAATAAATTTGAGGTGTGAAAAGGGGGTGCAAAAATTGTAGGTGTGAATTGGGTGGCAAAATATTTTCGGTTTGAAAAGGGTGTAAATAAATTTGAGGTGTGAAAAGGGGGTGCAAAAATTGTAGGTGTGAATTGGGTGGAAAAATATTTTCTGTATGAAAAAGGGTGTAAATAAATTTGAGGTGTCAAAAGCGGGTGTAAAAAATTGTAGGTTTGAATTGGGTGGAAAAATATTTTCGGTGTGAAAAGGGTGTAAAAATATTTTCGGTATGAAAAGGGTGTAAATAAATTTTCGGTGTGAATTGGGTGGCAAAATATTTTCGGTTTGAAAAGGGTGTAAATAAATTTGAGGTGTCAAAAGCGGGTGTAAGAAAATTGTAGGTGTGAATTGGGTGGAAAAATATTTTCGGTTTGAAAAGGGTGTAAATAAATTTGAGGTGTCAAAAGCGGGTGTAAAAAATTGTAGGTGTGAAATGGGTGGAAAAATATTTGGGGTGTGAAAAGGGTGTAAAAATATTTTCGGTATGAAAAGGGTGTAAATAAATTTTCGGTGTGAAAAGGGTGTCAATAAATTTTCGGTGTGAAAAGGGTGTCAATAAATTTGAGGTGTGAAAAGGGGGTGTAAAAATTGTAGGTGTGAATTGGGTGGCAAAATATTTTCTGTTTGAAAAGGGTGTAAATAAATTTGAGGTGTGAAAAGGGGGTGCAAAAATTGTAGGTGTGAATTGGGTGGAAAAATATTTTCGATTTGAAAAGGGTGTAAATAAATTTGAGGTGTCAAAAGCGGGTGTAAAAAATTGTAGGTGTGAATTGGGTGGAAAAATATTTGAGGTGTGAAAAGGGTGTAAAAATATTTTCGGTATGAAAAGGGTGTAAATAAATTTTCGGTGTGAAAAGGGTGTCAATAAATTTTCGGTGTGAAAAGGGTGTCAATAAATTTGAGGTGTGAAAAGGGGGTGCAAAAATTGTAGGTGTGAATTGGGTGGAAAAATATTTTCGATTTGAAAAGGGTGTAAATAAATTTGAGGTGTCAAAAGCGGGTGTAAAAAATTGTAGGTGTGAATTGGGTGGAAAAATATTTGAGGTGTGAAAAGGGTGTAAAAATATTTTCGGTATGAAAAGGGTGTAAATAAATTTTCGGTGTGAAAAGGGTGTCAATAAATTTTCGGTGTGAAAAGGGTGTCAATAAATTTGAGGTGTGAAAAGGGGGTGCAAAAATTGTAGGTGTGAATTGGGTGGCAAAATATTTTCGGTTTGAAAAGGGTGTAAATAAATTTGAGGTGTGAAAAGCGGGTGTAAAAAATTGTAGGTGTGAATTGGGTGGAAAAATATTTTCGGTTTGAAAAGGGTGTAAATAAATTTGAAGTGTCAAAAGCGGGTGTAAAAAATTGTAGGTGTGAATTGGGTGGAAAAATATTTGAGGTGTGAAAAGGGTGTAAAAATATTTTTGGTATGAAAAGGGTGTAAATAAATTTTCGGTGTGAAAAGGGTGTCAATAAATTTGAGGTGTGAAAAGGGGGTGCAAAAATTGTAGGTGTGAATTGGGTGGCAAAATATTTTCGGTTTGAAAAGGGTGTAGATAAATTTGAGGTGTGAAAAGGGGGTGCAAAACTTGTAGGTGTGAATTGGGTGGAAAAATGTTTTCGGTATGAAAAGGGTGTAAATAAATTTGAGGTGTCAAAAGCGGGTGTAAAAAATTGTAGGTGTGAATTGGGTGGAAAAATATTTTCGGTTTGAAAAGGGTGTAAAAATATTTTTGGTATGAAAAGGGTGTAAATAAATTTTCGGTGTGAAAAGGGTGTCAATAAATTTGAGGTGTGAAAAGGGGGTGCAAAAATTGTAGGTGTGAATTGGGTGGCAAAATATTTTCGGTTTGAAAAGGGTGTAAATAAATTTGAGGTGTGAAAAGGGGGTGCAAAAATTGTAGGTGTGAATTGGGTGGAAAAATATTTTCTGTATGAAAAAGGGTGTAAATAAATTTGAGGTGTCAAAAGCGGGTGTAAAAAATTGTAGGTTTGAATTGGGTGGAAAAATATTTTCGGTGTGAAAAGGGTGTAAAAATATTTTCGGTATGAAAAGGGTGTAAATAAATTTTCGGTGTGAATTGGGTGGCAAAATATTTTCGGTTTGAAAAGGGTGTAAATAAATTTGAGGTGTCAAAAGCGGGTGTAAGAAAATTGTAGGTGTGAATTGGGTGGAAAAATATTTTCGGTTTGAAAAGGGTGTAAATAAATTTGAGGTGTCAAAAGCGGGTGTAAAAAATTGTAGGTGTGAAATGGGTGGAAAAATATTTGAGGTGTGAAAAGGGTGTAAAAATATTTTCGGTATGAAAAGGGTGTAAATAAATTTTCGGTGTGAAAAGGGTGTCAATAAATTTTCGGTGTGAAAAGGGTGTCAATAAATTTGAGGTGTGAAAAGGGGGTGTAAAAATTGTAGGTGTGAATTGGGTGGCAAAATATTTTCGGTTTGAAAAGGGTGTAAATAAATTTGAGGTGTGAAAAGGGGGTGCAAAAATTGTAGGTGTGAATTGGGTGGAAAAATATTTGAGGTGTGAAAAGGGTGTAAAAATATTTTCGGTATGAAAAGGGTGTAAATAAATTTTCGGTGTGAAAAGGGTGTCAATAAATTTTCGTTGTGAAAAGGGTGTCAATAAATTTGAGGTGTGAAAAGGGGGTGCAAAAATTGTAGGTGTGAATTGGGTGGCAAAATATTTTCGGTTTGAAAAGGGTGTAAATAAATTTGAGGTGTGAAAAGCGGGTGTAAAAAATTGTAGGTGTGAATTGGGTGGAAAAATATTTTCGGTTTGAAAAGGGTGTAAATAAATTTGAAGTGTCAAAAGCGGGTGTAAAAAATTGTAGGTGTGAATTGGGTGGAAAAATATTTGAGGTGTGAAAAGGGTGTAAAAATATTTTTGGTATGAAAAGGGTGTAAATAAATTTTCGGTGTGAAAAGGGTGTCAATAAATTTGAGGTGTGAAAAGGGGGTGCAAAAATTGTAGGTGTGAATTGGGTGGCAAAATATTTTCGGTTTGAAAAGGGTGTAGATAAATTTGAGGTGTGAAAAGGGGGTGCAAAACTTGTAGGTGTGAATTGGGTGGAAAAATGTTTTCGGTATGAAAAGGATGTAAATAAATTTGAGGTGTCAAAAGCGGGTGTAAAAAATTGTAGGTGTGAATTGGGTGGAAAAATATTTTCGGTTTGAAAAGGGTGTAAAAATATTTTTGGTATGAAAAGGGTGTAAATAAATTTTCGGTGTGAAAAGGGTGTCAATAAATTTGAGGTGTGAAAAGGGGGTGCAAAAATTGTAGGTGTGAATTGGGTGGCAAAATATTTTCGGTTTGAAAAGGGTGTAAATAAATTTGAGGTGTGAAAAGGGGGTGCAAAAATTGTAGGTGTGAATTGGGTGGAAAAATATTTTCTGTATGAAAAAGGGTGTAAATAAATTTGAGGTGTCAAAAGCGGGTGTAAAAAATTGTAGGTTTGAATTGGGTGGAAAAATATTTTCGGTGTGAAAAGGGTGTAAAAATATTTTCGGTATGAAAAGGGTGTAAATAAATTTTCGGTGTGAATTGGGTGGCAAAATATTTTCGGTTTGAAAAGGGTGTAAATAAATTTGAGGTGTCAAAAGCGGGTGTAAGAAAATTGTAGGTGTGAATTGGGTGGAAAAATATTTTCGGTTTGAAAAGGGTGTAAATAAATTTGAGGTGTCAAAAGCGGGTGTAAAAAATTGTAGGTGTGAAATGGGTGGAAAAATATTTGAGGTGTGAAAAGGGTGTAAAAATATTTTCGGTATGAAAAGGGTGTAAATAAATTTTCGGTGTGAAAAGGGTGTCAATAAATTTTCGGTGTGAAAAGGGTGTCAATAAATTTGAGGTGTGAAAAGGGGGTGTAAAAATTGTAGGTGTGAATTGGGTGGCAAAATATTTTCGGTTTGAAAAGGGTGTAAATAAATTTGAGGTGTGAAAAGGGGGTGCAAAAATTGTAGGTGTGAATTGGGTGGAAAAATATTTTCGATTTGAAAAGGGTGTAAATAAATTTGAGGTGTCAAAAGCGGGTGTAAAAAATTGTAGGTGTGAATTGGGTGGAAAAATATTTGAGGTGTGAAAAGGGTGTAAAAATATTTTCGGTATGAAAAGGGTGTAAATAAATTTTCGGTGTGAAAAGGGTGTCAATAAATTTTCGGTGTGAAAAGGGTGTCAATAAATTTGAGGTGTGAAAAGGGGGTGCAAAAATTGTAGGTGTGAATTGGGTGGCAAAATATTTTCGGTTTGAAAAGGGTGTAAATAAATTTGAGGTGTGAAAAGCGGGTGTAAAAAATTGTAGGTGTGAATTGGGTGGAAAAATATTTTCGGTTTGAAAAGGGTGTAAATAAATTTGAAGTGTCAAAAGCGGGTGTAAAAAATTGTAGGTGTGAATTGGGTGGAAAAATATTTGAGGTTTAGGGTTTAAAAATATTTTTGGTATGAAAAGGGTGTAAATAAATTTTCGGTGTGAAAAGGGTGTCAATAAATTTGAGGTGTGAAAAGGGGGTGCAAAAATTGTAGGTGTGAATTGGGTGGCAAAATATTTTCGGTTTGAAAAGGGTGTAGATAAATTTGAGGTGTGAAAAGGGGGTGCAAAACTTGTAGGTGTGAATTGGGTGGAAAAATGTTTTCGGTATGAAAAGGGTGTAAATAAATTTGAGGTGTCAAAAGCGGGTGTAAAAAATTGTAGGTGTGAATTGGGTGGAAAAATATTTTCGGTTTGAAAAGGGTGTAAAAATATTTTTGGTATGAAAAGGGTGTAAATAAATTTTCGGTGTGAAAAGGGTGTCAATAAATTTGAGGTGTGAAAAGGGGGTGCAAAAATTGTAGGTGTGAATTGGGTGGCAAAATATTTTCGGTTTGAAAAGGGTGTAAATAAATTTGAGGTGTGAAAAGGGGGTGCAAAAATTGTAGGTGTGAATTGGGTGGAAAAATATTTTCTGTATGAAAAAGGGTGTAAATAAATTTGAGGTGTCAAAAGCGGGTGTAAAAAATTGTAGGTTTGAATTGGGTGGAAAAATATTTTCGGTGTGAAAAGGGTGTAAAAATATTTTCGGTATGAAAAGGGTGTAAATAAATTTTCGGTGTGAATTGGGTGGCAAAATATTTTCGGTTTGAAAAGGGTGTAAATAAATTTGAGGTGTCAAAAGCGGGTGTAAGAAAATTGTAGGTGTGAATTGGGTGGAAAAATATTTTCGGTTTGAAAAGGGTGTAAATAAATTTGAGGTGTCAAAAGCGGGTGTAAAAAATTGTAGGTGTGAAATGGGTGGAAAAATATTTGAGGTGTGAAAAGGGTGTAAAAATATTTTCGGTATGAAAAGGGTGTAAATAAATTTTCGGTGTGAAAAGGGTGTCAATAAATTTTCGGTGTGAAAAGGGTGTCAATAAATTTGAGGTGTGAAAAGGGGGTGTAAAAATTGTAGGTGTGAATTGGGTGGCAAAATATTTTCTGTTTGAAAAGGGTGTAAATAAATTTGAGGTGTGAAAAGGGGGTGCAAAAATTGTAGGTGTGAATTGGGTGGAAAAATATTTTCGATTTGAAAAGGGTGTAAATAAATTTGAGGTGTCAAAAGCGGGTGTAAAAAATTGTAGGTGTGAATTGGGTGGAAAAATATTTGAGGTGTGAAAAGGGTGTAAAAATATTTTCGGTATGAAAAGGGTGTAAATAAATTTTCGGTGTGAAAAGGGTGTCAATAAATTTTCGGTTTGAAAAGGGTGTAAATAAATTTGAGGTGTGAAAAGGGGGTGCAAAAATTGTAGGTGTGAATTGGGTGGAAAAATATTTTCGATTTGAAAAGGGTGTAAATAAATTTGAGGTGTCAAAAGCGGGTGTAAAAAATTGTAGGTGTGAATTGGGTGGAAAAATATTTGAGGTGTGAAAAGGGTGTAAAAATATTTTCGGTATGAAAAGGGTGTAAATAAATTTTCGGTGTGAAAAGGGTGTCAATAAATTTTCGGTGTGAAAAGGGTGTCAATAAATTTGAGGTGTGAAAAGGGGGTGCAAAAATTGTAGGTGTGAATTGGGTGGCAAAATATTTTCGGTTTGAAAAGGGTGTAAATAAATTTGAGGTGTGAAAAGCGGGTGTAAAAAATTGTAGGTGTGAATTGGGTGGAAAAATATTTTCGGTTTGAAAAGGGTGTAAATAAATTTGAAGTGTCAAAAGCGGGTGTAAAAAATTGTAGGTGTGAATTGGGTGGAAAAATATTTGAGGTGTGAAAAGGGTGTAAAAATATTTTTGGTATGAAAAGGGTGTAAATAAATTTTCGGTGTGAAAAGGGTGTCAATAAATTTGAGGTGTGAAAAGGGGGTGCAAAAATTGTAGGTGTGAATTGGGTGGCAAAATATTTTCGGTTTGAAAAGGGTGTAGATAAATTTGAGGTGTGAAAAGGGGGTGCAAAACTTGTAGGTGTGAATTGGGTGGAAAAATGTTTTCGGTATGAAAAGGGTGTAAATAAATTTGAGGTGTCAAAAGCGGGTGTAAAAAATTGTAGGTGTGAATTGGGTGGAAAAATATTTTCGGTTTGAAAAGGGTGTAAAAATATTTTTGGTATGAAAAGGGTGTAAATAAATTTTCGGTGTGAAAAGGGTGTCAATAAATTTGAGGTGTGAAAAGGGGGTGCAAAAATTGTAGGTGTGAATTGGGTGGCAAAATATTTTCGGTTTGAAAAGGGTGTAAATAAATTTGAGGTGTGAAAAGGGGGTGCAAAAATTGTAGGTGTGAATTGGGTGGAAAAATATTTTCTGTATGAAAAAGGGTGTAAATAAATTTGAGGTGTCAAAAGCGGGTGTAAAAAATTGTAGGTTTGAATTGGGTGGAAAAATATTTTCGGTGTGAAAAGGGTGTAAAAATATTTTCGGTATGAAAAGGGTGTAAATAAATTTTCGGTGTGAATTGGGTGGCAAAATATTTTCGGTTTGAAAAGGGTGTAAATAAATTTGAGGTGTCAAAAGCGGGTGTAAGAAAATTGTAGGTGTGAATTGGGTGGAAAAATATTTTCGGTTTGAAAAGGGTGTAAATAAATTTGAGGTGTCAAAAGCGGGTGTAAAAAATTGTAGGTGTGAAATGGGTGGAAAAATATTTGAGGTGTGAAAAGGGTGTAAAAATATTTTCGGTATGAAAAGGGTGTAAATAAATTTTCGGTGTGAAAAGGGTGTCAATAAATTTTCGGTGTGAAAAGGGTGTCAATAAATTTGAGGTGTGAAAAGGGGGTGTAAAAATTGTAGGTGTGAATTGGGTGGCAAAATATTTTCTGTTTGAAAAGGGTGTAAATAAATTTGAGGTGTGAAAAGGGGGTGCAAAAATTGTAGGTGTGAATTGGGTGGAAAAATATTTTCGATTTGAAAAGGGTGTAAATAAATTTGAGGTGTCAAAAGCGGGTGTAAAAAATTGTAGGTGTGAATTGGGTGGAAAAATATTTGAGGTGTGAAAAGGGTGTAAAAATATTTTCGGTATGAAAAGGGTGTAAATAAATTTTCGGTGTGAAAAGGGTGTCAATAAATTTTCGGTGTGAAAAGGGTGTCAATAAATTTGAGGTGTGAAAAGGGGGTGCAAAAATTGTAGGTGTGAATTGGGTGGAAAAATATTTTCGATTTGAAAAGGGTGTAAATAAATTTGAGGTGTCAAAAGCGGGTGTAAAAAATTGTAGGTGTGAATTGGGTGGAAAAATATTTGAGGTGTGAAAAGGGTGTAAAAATATTTTCGGTATGAAAAGGGTGTAAATAAATTTTCGGTGTGAAAAGGGTGTCAATAAATTTTCGGTGTGAAAAGGGTGTCAATAAATTTGAGGTGTGAAAAGGGGGTGCAAAAATTGTAGGTGTGAATTGGGTGGCAAAATATTTTCGGTTTGAAAAGGGTGTAAATAAATTTGAGGTGTGAAAAGCGGGTGTAAAAAATTGTAGGTGTGAATTGGGTGGAAAAATATTTTCGGTTTGAAAAGGGTGTAAATAAATTTGAAGTGTCAAAAGCGGGTGTAAAAAATTGTAGGTGTGAATTGGGTGGAAAAATATTTGAGGTGTGAAAAGGGTGTAAAAATATTTTTGGTATGAAAAGGGTGTAAATAAATTTTCGGTGTGAAAAGGGTGTCAATAAATTTGAGGTGTGAAAAGGGGGTGCAAAAATTGTAGGTGTGAATTGGGTGGCAAAATATTTTCGGTTTGAAAAGGGTGTAGATAAATTTGAGGTGTGAAAAGGGGGTGCAAAACTTGTAGGTGTGAATTGGGTGGAAAAATGTTTTCGGTATGAAAAGGGTGTAAATAAATTTGAGGTGTCAAAAGCGGGTGTAAAAAATTGTAGGTGTGAATTGGGTGGAAAAATATTTTCGGTTTGAAAAGGGTGTAAAAATATTTTTGGTATGAAAAGGGTGTAAATAAATTTTCGGTGTGAAAAGGGTGTCAATAAATTTGAGGTGTGAAAAGGGGGTGCAAAAATTGTAGGTGTGAATTGGGTGGCAAAATATTTTCGGTTTGAAAAGGGTGTAAATAAATTTGAGGTGTGAAAAGGGGGTGCAAAAATTGTAGGTGTGAATTGGGTGGAAAAATATTTTCTGTATGAAAAAGGGTGTAAATAAATTTGAGGTGTCAAAAGCGGGTGTAAAAAATTGTAGGTTTGAATTGGGTGGAAAAATATTTTCGGTGTGAAAAGGGTGTAAAAATATTTTCGGTATGAAAAGGGTGTAAATAAATTTTCGGTGTGAATTGGGTGGCAAAATATTTTCGGTTTGAAAAGGGTGTAAATAAATTTGAGGTGTCAAAAGCGGGTGTAAGAAAATTGTAGGTGTGAATTGGGTGGAAAAATATTTTCGGTTTGAAAAGGGTGTAAATAAATTTGAGGTGTCAAAAGCGGGTGTAAAAAATTGTAGGTGTGAAATGGGTGGAAAAATATTTGAGGTGTGAAAAGGGTGTAAAAATATTTTCGGTATGAAAAGGGTGTAAATAAATTTTCGGTGTGAAAAGGGTGTCAATAAATTTTCGGTGTGAAAAGGGTGTCAATAAATTTTCGGTGTGAAAAGGGTGTCAATAAATTTGAGGTGTGAAAAGGGGGTGTAAAAATTGTAGGTGTGAATTGGGTGGCAAAATATTTTCGGTTTGAAAAGGGTGTAAATAAATTTGAGGTGTGAAAAGGGGGTGCAAAAATTGTAGGTGTGAATTGGGTGGAAAAATATTTTCGATTTGAAAAGGGTGTAAATAAATTTGAGGTGTCAAAAGCGGGTGTAAAAAATTGTAGGTGTGAATTGGGTGGAAAAATATTTGAGGTGTGAAAAGGGTGTAAAAATATTTTCGGTATGAAAAGGGTGTAAATAAATTTTCGGTGTGAAAAGGGTGTCAATAAATTTTCGGTGTGAAAAGGGTGTCAATAAATTTGAGGTGTGAAAAGGGGGTGCAAAAATTGTAGGTGTGAATTGGGTGGCAAAATATTTTCGGTTTGAAAAGGGTGTAAATAAATTTGAGGTGTGAAAAGCGGGTGTAAAAAATTGTAGGTGTGAATTGGGTGGAAAAATATTTTCGGTTTGAAAAGGGTGTAAATAAATTTGAAGTGTCAAAAGCGGGTGTAAAAAATTGTAGGTGTGAATTGGGTGGAAAAATATTTGAGGTGTGAAAAGGGTGTAAAAATATTTTTGGTATGAAAAGGGTGTAAATAAATTTTCGGTGTGAAAAGGGTGTCAATAAATTTGAGGTGTGAAAAGGGGGTGCAAAAATTGTAGGTGTGAATTGGGTGGCAAAATATTTTCGGTTTGAAAAGGGTGTAGATAAATTTGAGGTGTGAAAAGGGGGTGCAAAACTTGTAGGTGTGAATTGGGTGGAAAAATGTTTTCGGTATGAAAAGGGTGTAAATAAATTTGAGGTGTCAAAAGCGGGTGTAAAAAATTGTAGGTGTGAATTGGGTGGAAAAATATTTTCGGTTTGAAAAGGGTGTAAAAATATTTTTGGTATGAAAAGGGTGTAAATAAATTTTCGGTGTGAAAAGGGTGTCAATAAATTTGAGGTGTGAAAAGGGGGTGCAAAAATTGTAGGTGTGAATTGGGTGGCAAAATATTTTCGGTTTGAAAAGGGTGTAAATAAATTTGAGGTGTGAAAAGGGGGTGCAAAAATTGTAGGTGTGAATTGGGTGGAAAAATATTTTCTGTATGAAAAAGGGTGTAAATAAATTTGAGGTGTCAAAAGCGGGTGTAAAAAATTGTAGGTTTGAATTGGGTGGAAAAATATTTTCGGTGTGAAAAGGGTGTAAAAATATTTTCGGTATGAAAAGGGTGTAAATAAATTTTCGGTGTGAATTGGGTGGCAAAATATTTTCGGTTTGAAAAGGGTGTAAATAAATTTGAGGTGTCAAAAGCGGGTGTAAGAAAATTGTAGGTGTGAATTGGGTGGAAAAATATTTTCGGTTTGAAAAGGGTGTAAATAAATTTGAGGTGTCAAAAGCGGGTGTAAAAAATTGTAGGTGTGAAATGGGTGGAAAAATATTTGAGGTGTGAAAAGGGTGTAAAAATATTTTCGGTATGAAAAGGGTGTAAATAAATTTTCGGTGTGAAAAGGGTGTCAATAAATTTTCGGTGTGAAAAGGGTGTCAATAAATTTGAGGTGTGAAAAGGGGGTGTAAAAATTGTAGGTGTGAATTGGGTGGCAAAATATTTTCTGTTTGAAAAGGGTGTAAATAAATTTGAGGTGTGAAAAGGGGGTGCAAAAATTGTAGGTGTGAATTGGGTGGAAAAATATTTTCGATTTGAAAAGGGTGTAAATAAATTTGAGGTGTCAAAAGCGGGTGTAAAAAATTGTAGGTGTGAATTGGGTGGAAAAATATTTGAGGTGTGAAAAGGGTGTAAAAATATTTTCGGTATGAAAAGGGTGTAAATAAATTTTCGGTGTGAAAAGGGTGTCAATAAATTTTCGGTGTGAAAAGGGTGTCAATAAATTTGAGGTGTGAAAAGGGGGTGCAAAAATTGTAGGTGTGAATTGGGTGGAAAAATATTTTCGGTTTGAAAAGGGTGTAAATAAATTTGAGGTGTGAAAAGCGGGTGTAAAAAATTGTAGGTGTGAATTGGGTGGAAAAATATTTGAGGTGTTAAAAGGGTGTAAATAAATTTGAAGTGTCAAAAGCGGGTGTAAAAAATTGTAGGTGTGAATTGGGTGGAAAAATATTTGAGGTGTGAAAAGGGTGTAAAAATATTTTTGGTATGAAAAGGGTGTAAATAAATTTTCGGTGTGAAAAGGGTGTCAATAAATTTGAGGTGTGAAAAGGGGGTGCAAAAATTGTAGGTGTGAATTGGGTGGCAAAATATTTTCGGTTTGAAAAGGGTGTAGATAAATTTGAGGTGTGAAAAGGGGGTGCAAAACTTGTAGGTGTGAATTGGGTGGAAAAATGTTTTCGGTATGAAAAGGGTGTAAATAAATTTGAGGTGTCAAAAGCGGGTGTAAAAAATTGTAGGTGTGAATTGGGTGGAAAAATATTTTCGGTTTGAAAAGGGTGTAAAAATATTTTTGGTATGAAAAGGGTGTAAATAAATTTTCGGTGTGAAAAGGGTGTCAATAAATTTGAGGTGTGAAAAGGGGGTGCAAAAATTGTAGGTGTGAATTGGGTGGAAAAATATTTTCTGTATGAAAAAGGGTGTAGATAAATTTGAGGTGTGAAAAGGGGGTGCAAAACTTGTAGGTGTGAATTTGATGCGATTTTTTGCAGTAATTCGTAGAATAATGGTATCTCCTTGCTCACCAAATTTCATAATTTTTCTCGAAGGGGAACTATTTTTTTTATTTTTTTTACTTACCGGGTATGTGTAAAATCGGGAAAAATAGAAAAGCACATGTAGACTTCGAATTTCGACCTCATTTTTTCCAGTCCACCACTAAACAATATCAGGAACCTCCCCACAAAATTTCATTCAGTTTGGCCAAGGTCTTAAATTTGACAAATTTTGGCACCAACCTATCTAGTCGCGGTGCACCGACCAACTTGGCCAAGTGCAAAATGCATCCAATTCAAAACTTTTGTGCACCAACACTTTTACAGTACTCATTTGGGGGCATTTGGAGGCCTTTCCAACCCTCACATCTCAAAAACCACGAATTTCATTTTTTCACAAATCTCCCCACCAAGCCATCTAGCTATGCCGTGGTGCACCGCCAACCTTGGCCATGTGCAAAACCCTCCGAACTCAAAACTTTCGTGCACCAAGAATTTCATGGTATTCATTTGGGGGCATTTGGAGGCCATTCCAACCCTCACATCTCAAAAACCACGAATTTCATTTTTTCACAAAACTCCCCACCAAGCCATTTAGCTATGCCGCGGTGCACCGCCAACCTTGGCCATGTGCAAAACCCTCCGAACTCAAAACTTTCGTGCACCAAGAATTTCATG
The DNA here is from genome assembly GCF_037176805.1 of Vigna unguiculata. Lineage (NCBI taxonomy): Eukaryota > Viridiplantae > Streptophyta > Magnoliopsida > Fabales > Fabaceae > Vigna > Vigna unguiculata. Next base: position 143,430 of record NW_028196650.1, on the reverse strand, counting down.
GTATTCATTTGGGGACATTTGGAGGCCATTCCAACCCTCACATCTCAAAAACCACGAATTTCATTTTTTCACAAAACTCCACACAAGCCATCTAGCTATGCCGCGGTGCACCGACCAACTTGGCCATGTGCAAAACCCTCCGAACTCAAAACTTTCGTGCACCAAGAATTTCATGGTATTCATTTGGGGACATTTGGAGGCCATTCCAACCCTCACATCTCAAAAACCACGAATTTCATTTTTTCACAAAACTCCACACAAGCCATCTAGCTATGCCGCGGTGCACCGACCAACTTGGCCATGTGCAAAACCCTCCGAACTCAAAACTTTCGTGCACCAAGAATTTCATGGTATTCATTTGGGGACATTTGGAGGCCATTCCAACCCTCACATCTCAAAAACCACGAATTTCATTTTTTCACAAAACTCCACACAAGCCATCTAGCTATGCCGCGGTGCACCGACCAACTTGGCCATGTGCAAAACCCTCCGAACTCAAAACTTTCGTGCACCAAGAATTTCATGGTATTCATTTGGGGACATTTGGAGGCCATTCCAACCCTCACACCTCAAAAACCACGAATTTCATTTTTTCACAAAACTCCACACAAGCCATCTAGCTATGCCGCGGTGCACCGACCAACTTGGCCATGTGCAAAACCCTCCGAACTCAAAACTTTCGTGCACCAAGAATTTCATGGTATTCATTTGGGGACATTTGGAGGCCATTCCAACCCTCACACCTCAAAAACCACGAATTTCATTTTTTCACAAAACTCCCACCAAGCCTTCTAGCTATGCCGCGGTGCACCGACCAACTTGGCCATGTGCAAAACCCTCCGAACTCAAAACTTTCGTGCACCAAGAATTTCATGGTATTCATTTGGGGGCATTTGGAGGCCATTCCAACCCTCACACCTCAAAAACCAC
>NW_028196650.1:130000-132500 GCF_037176805.1 Vigna unguiculata | reverse complement strand
ACAACTCACACACCCTCACGTTCGCAAGACACCACACCACAAGACGGTCCACCCCCCACCTACCATGGGCAAGCAAGCAAATGGAAACATCAAGTGACGCAGGGTCAAGCATCGCTAGGCATGAAAATAACTTTCCACAATATCCGAGGGACTAGCTGCCGAGCTAACCAACGATCAGTGACGACCGTGTGTTGGTATTAATAAAGCTCAACAACTATGAAGAGGCTAGTTGTGCCATGATAAACATGCTAACGCACGCACCACGTGAGGGGGGAGGCCTCATCAAGCTCCCTTTAAAACCTGCCAGTGTGGAGCTGGCCGGCTCAAGGAGCACTCCCCCCCTATAAGAGGTTAATATGCAAAAGGCAAAATTGTACAAGTAGATACACTTTTTTTGAGCAGACATAAGTCCATATCTCGGGCTATACTTCGAATTTTGATGCGATTTTTTGCAGTAATTCGTAGAATAATGGTATCTCCTTGCTCACCAAATTTCATAATTTTTCTCGAAGGGGAACTATTTTTTTTATTTTTTTTACTTACCGGGTATGTGTAAAATCGGGAAAAATAGAAAAGCACATGTAGACTTCGAATTTCGACCTCATTTTTTCCAGTCCACCACTAAACAATATCAGGAACCTCCCCACAAAATTTCATTCAGTTTGGCCAAGGTCTTAAATTTGACAAATTTTGGCACCAACCTATCTAGTCGCGGTGCACCGACCAACTTGGCCAAGTGCAAAATGCATCCAATTCAAAACTTTTGTGCACCAACACTTTTACAGTACTCATTTGGGGGCATTTGGAGGCCTTTCCAACCCTCACATCTCAAAAACCACGAATTTCATTTTTTCACAAATCTCCCCACCAAGCCATCTAGCTATGCCGTGGTGCACCGCCAACCTTGGCCATGTGCAAAACCCTCCGAACTCAAAACTTTCGTGCACCAAGAATTTCATGGTATTCATTTGGGGGCATTTGGAGGCCATTCCAACCCTCACATCTCAAAAACCACGAATTTCATTTTTTCACAAAACTCCCCACCAAGCCATTTAGCTATGCCGCGGTGCACCGCCAACCTTGGCCATGTGCAAAACCCTCCGAACTCAAAACTTTCGTGCACCAAGAATTTCATGGTATTCATTTGGGGACATTTGGAGGCCATTCCAACCCTCACATCTCAAAAACCACGAATTTCATTTTTTCACAAAACTCCACACAAGCCATCTAGCTATGCCGCGGTGCACCGACCAACTTGGCCATGTGCAAAACCCTCCGAACTCAAAACTTTCGTGCACCAAGAATTTCATGGTATTCATTTGGGGACATTTGGAGGCCATTCCAACCCTCACATCTCAAAAACCACGAATTTCATTTTTTCACAAAACTCCACACAAGCCATCTAGCTATGCCGCGGTGCACCGACCAACTTGGCCATGTGCAAAACCCTCCGAACTCAAAACTTTCGTGCACCAAGAATTTCATGGTATTCATTTGGGGACATTTGGAGGCCATTCCAACCCTCACATCTCAAAAACCACGAATTTCATTTTTTCACAAAACTCCACACAAGCCATCTAGCTATGCCGCGGTGCACCGACCAACTTGGCCATGTGCAAAACCCTCCGAACTCAAAACTTTCGTGCACCAAGAATTTCATGGTATTCATTTGGGGACATTTGGAGGCCATTCCAACCCTCACACCTCAAAAACCACGAATTTCATTTTTTCACAAAACTCCACACAAGCCATCTAGCTATGCCGCGGTGCACCGACCAACTTGGCCATGTGCAAAACCCTCCGAACTCAAAACTTTCGTGCACCAAGAATTTCATGGTATTCATTTGGGGACATTTGGAGGCCATTCCAACCCTCACACCTCAAAAACCACGAATTTCATTTTTTCACAAAACTCCCACCAAGCCTTCTAGCTATGCCGCGGTGCACCGACCAACTTGGCCATGTGCAAAACCCTCCGAACTCAAAACTTTCGTGCACCAAGAATTTCATGGTATTCATTTGGGGGCATTTGGAGGCCATTCCAACCCTCACACCTCAAAAACCACGAATTTCATTTTTTCACAAAACTCCACACAAGCCATCTAGCTATGCCGCGGTGCACCGACCAACTTGGCCATGTGCAAAACCCTCCGAACTCAAAACTTTCGTGCACCAAGAATTTCATGGTATTCATTTGGGGACATTTGGAGGCCATTCCAACCCTCACATCTCAAAAACCACGAATTTCATTTTTTCACAAAACTCCACACAAGCCATCTAGCTATGCCGCGGTGCACCGCCAACCTTGGCCATGTGCAAAACCCTCCGAACTCAAAACTTTCGTGCACCAAGAATTTCATGATATTCATTTGGGGGCATTTGGAGGCCATTCCAACCCTCACACCTCAAAAACCACGAATTTCATTTTTTCACAAATCTCCCCACCAAGCCATTTAGCTATGTCGTGGTGCACCGCCAACTTTGGCCATGTGCAAAACCC
>NW_028196650.1:117500-120000 GCF_037176805.1 Vigna unguiculata | reverse complement strand
TTTTGATGCGATTTTTTGCAGTAATTCGTAGAATAATGGTATCTCCTTGCTCACCAAATTTCATAATTTTTCTCGAAGGGGAACTATTTTTTTTATTTTTTTTACTTACCGGGTATGTGTAAAATCGGGAAAAATAGAAAAGCACATGTAGACTTCGAATTTCGACCTCATTTTTTCCAGTCCACCACTAAACAATATCAGGAACCTCCCCACAAAATTTCATTCAGTTTGGCCAAGGTCTTAAATTTGACAAATTTTGGCACCAACCTATCTAGTCGCGGTGCACCGACCAACTTGGCCAAGTGCAAAATGCATCCAATTCAAAACTTTTGTGCACCAACACTTTTACAGTACTCATTTGGGGGCATTTGGAGGCCTTTCCAACCCTCACATCTCAAAAACCACGAATTTCATTTTTTCACAAATCTCCCCACCAAGCCATCTAGCTATGCCGTGGTGCACCGCCAACCTTGGCCATGTGCAAAACCCTCCGAACTCAAAACTTTCGTGCACCAAGAATTTCATGGTATTCATTTGGGGGCATTTGGAGGCCATTCCAACCCTCACATCTCAAAAACCACGAATTTCATTTTTTCACAAAACTCCCCACCAAGCCATTTAGCTATGCCGCGGTGCACCGCCAACCTTGGCCATGTGCAAAACCCTCCGAACTCAAAACTTTCGTGCACCAAGAATTTCATGGTATTCATTTGGGGACATTTGGAGGCCATTCCAACCCTCACATCTCAAAAACCACGAATTTCATTTTTTCACAAAACTCCACACAAGCCATCTAGCTATGCCGCGGTGCACCGACCAACTTGGCCATGTGCAAAACCCTCCGAACTCAAAACTTTCGTGCACCAAGAATTTCATGGTATTCATTTGGGGACATTTGGAGGCCATTCCAACCCTCACATCTCAAAAACCACGAATTTCATTTTTTCACAAAACTCCACACAAGCCATCTAGCTATGCCGCGGTGCACCGACCAACTTGGCCATGTGCAAAACCCTCCGAACTCAAAACTTTCGTGCACCAAGAATTTCATGGTATTCATTTGGGGACATTTGGAGGCCATTCCAACCCTCACATCTCAAAAACCACGAATTTCATTTTTTCACAAAACTCCACACAAGCCATCTAGCTATGCCGCGGTGCACCGACCAACTTGGCCATGTGCAAAACCCTCCGAACTCAAAACTTTCGTGCACCAAGAATTTCATGGTATTCATTTGGGGACATTTGGAGGCCATTCCAACCCTCACACCTCAAAAACCACGAATTTCATTTTTTCACAAAACTCCACACAAGCCATCTAGCTATGCCGCGGTGCACCGACCAACTTGGCCATGTGCAAAACCCTCCGAACTCAAAACTTTCGTGCACCAAGAATTTCATGGTATTCATTTGGGGACATTTGGAGGCCATTCCAACCCTCACACCTCAAAAACCACGAATTTCATTTTTTCACAAAACTCCCACCAAGCCTTCTAGCTATGCCGCGGTGCACCGACCAACTTGGCCATGTGCAAAACCCTCCGAACTCAAAACTTTCGTGCACCAAGAATTTCATGGTATTCATTTGGGGGCATTTGGAGGCCATTCCAACCCTCACACCTCAAAAACCACGAATTTCATTTTTTCACAAAACTCCACACAAGCCATCTAGCTATGCCGCGGTGCACCGACCAACTTGGCCATGTGCAAAACCCTCCGAACTCAAAACTTTCGTGCACCAAGAATTTCATGGTATTCATTTGGGGACATTTGGAGGCCATTCCAACCCTCACATCTCAAAAACCACGAATTTCATTTTTTCACAAAACTCCACACAAGCCATCTAGCTATGCCGCGGTGCACCGCCAACCTTGGCCATGTGCAAAACCCTCCGAACTCAAAACTTTCGTGCACCAAGAATTTCATGATATTCATTTGGGGGCATTTGGAGGCCATTCCAACCCTCACACCTCAAAAACCACGAATTTCATTTTTTCACAAATCTCCCCACCAAGCCATTTAGCTATGTCGTGGTGCACCGCCAACCTTGGCCATGTGCAAAACCCTCCGAACTCAAAACTTTCGTGCACCAAGAATTTCATGGTATTCATTTGGGGGCATTTGGAGGCCTTTCCAACCCTCACATCTCAAAAACCACGAATTTCATTTTTTCACAAAACTCCCCACCAAGCCATTTAGCTATGCCGTGGTGCACCGACAACCTTGCCCATGTGTAAAACCCAACCAACTCAAAACTTTTGTGCACCAAGACTTTCATGGTATTCATTTGGGGGCATTTGGAGGCCATTCCAACCCTCACACCTCAAAAACCACGAATTTCATTTTTTCACAAAACTCCACACAAGCCATCTAGCTATGCCGCGGTGCACCGACCAACTTGGCCATGTGCAAAACCCTCCGAACTCAAAACTTTCGTGCACCAAGAATTTCATGATATTCATTTGGGGGCATTTGGAGGCCATTCCAACCCTCACACCTC
>NW_028196650.1:75000-77500 GCF_037176805.1 Vigna unguiculata | reverse complement strand
TCGCAGTTCGGTCTAGTTCACTCTTTTCCAGCATCATCCCCCCAAGTTGCCTTGTTCGCAGTTTGGCCTAGTTCACTCTTTTCCAGTGTCATCCCCCCAAGTTGCCTTGTTCGCAGTTTGGCCTAGTTCACTCTTTTCCAGTGTCATCCCCCCAAGTTGTCGTTGCCAACAACCCAAGAGTCCATAGTATTCGGAGTTCTAGCGGGGCCTCCCCTTGCTTCCAACAACCCAAGAGTCCATAGTATTCGGAGTTCTAGCGGGGCCTCCCCTTGCTTCCAACAACCCAAGAGTCCGTAGTATTCGGAGTTCTAGCGGGACCTCCCCTTGCTTCCAACAACCCAAGAGTCCATAGTATTCGGAGTTCTAGCGGGGCCTCCCCTTGCTTCCAACAACCCAAGAGTCCGTAGTATTCGGAGTTCTAGCGGGGCCTCCCGTTGCTTCCAACAACCCAAGAGTCCATAGTATTCGGAGTTCTCGCGTGGCCTCCCATTGATTCAAACAACCCAAAAGTCCATCTTCTTCGCAGTTCAACATCGCCTCCCTCGTTTCCAACAGGCCCAAAGGTCGTCTTCTTCGCAGATCCACGAAGAGCTCATCACGATTTGCCACATTCCATTTCCCACGGGTTGTCAACAACACTTTCTCACACTTCCCGCAATCGAGTACGTGCATGACATGCCAAAGCACATCTTATTTGCCTTCCATCGCACTCAAGACGACGGGTTGTGGAAGAACGATATTGTTCACAACAAGTTCAAGGACAACGTCTCAATCAAGGGACACAACCGAATTATGTTGACTGGGTCGCTAAAGTAAACCCGAGTTCATATAATGCACCGCATCCAAAAGAACTAGCCACAACACGTGCATCACTGAGATGTTTCACTAGATGGAACACGTGCGTGACATTAGGATCCTCCAACACCTCTTCGTGATGGAAAGATAGAATTCGAAGCAACCACAGAAGTACCGTCTAGTGGGTAGGCAACACAGGGACTGATCAACCAATATCACCCAAGGCAACGGGTGAAAATGGAAGAGATGCATGCTTGACCGTTCGATACGCAAGGCATGGAGCCAGCCAGCAAGTGCATCTCGATTACAACTCACACACCCTCACGTTCGCAAGACACCACACCACAAGACGGTCCACCCCCCACCTACCATGGGCAAGCAAGCAAATGGAAACATCAAGTGACGCAGGGTCAAGCATCGCTAGGCATGAAAATAACTTTCCACAATATCCGAGGGACTAGCTGCCGAGCTAACCAACGATCAGTGACGACCGTGTGTTGGTATTAATAAAGCTCAACAACTATGAAGAGGCTAGTTGTGCCATGATAAACATGCTAACGCACGCACCACGTGAGGGGGGAGGCCTCATCAAGCTCCCTTTAAAACCTGCCAGTGTGGAGCTGGCCGGCTCAAGGAGCACTCCCCCCCTATAAGAGGTTAATATGCAAAAGGCAAAATTGTACAAGTAGATACACTTTTTTTGAGCAGACATAAGTCCATATCTCGGGCTATACTTCGAATTTTGATGCGATTTTTTGCAGTAATTCGTAGAATAATGGTATCTCCTTGCTCACCAAATTTCATAATTTTTCTCGAAGGGGAACTATTTTTTTTATTTTTTTTACTTACCGGGTATGTGTAAAATCGGGAAAAATAGAAAAGCACATGTAGACTTCGAATTTCGACCTCATTTTTTCCAGTCCACCACTAAACAATATCAGGAACCTCCCCACAAAATTTCATTCAGTTTGGCCAAGGTCTTAAATTTGACAAATTTTGGCACCAACCTATCTAGTCGCGGTGCACCGACCAACTTGGCCAAGTGCAAAATGCATCCAATTCAAAACTTTTGTGCACCAACACTTTTACAGTACTCATTTGGGGGCATTTGGAGGCCTTTCCAACCCTCACATCTCAAAAACCACGAATTTCATTTTTTCACAAATCTCCCCACCAAGCCATCTAGCTATGCCGTGGTGCACCGCCAACCTTGGCCATGTGCAAAACCCTCCGAACTCAAAACTTTCGTGCACCAAGAATTTCATGGTATTCATTTGGGGGCATTTGGAGGCCATTCCAACCCTCACATCTCAAAAACCACGAATTTCATTTTTTCACAAAACTCCCCACCAAGCCATTTAGCTATGCCGCGGTGCACCGCCAACCTTGGCCATGTGCAAAACCCTCCGAACTCAAAACTTTCGTGCACCAAGAATTTCATGGTATTCATTTGGGGACATTTGGAGGCCATTCCAACCCTCACATCTCAAAAACCACGAATTTCATTTTTTCACAAAACTCCACACAAGCCATCTAGCTATGCCGCGGTGCACCGACCAACTTGGCCATGTGCAAAACCCTCCGAACTCAAAACTTTCGTGCACCAAGAATTTCATGGTATTCATTTGGGGACATTTGGAGGCCATTCCAACCCTCACATCTCAAAAACCACGAATTTCATTTTTTCACAAAACTCCACACAAGC
>NW_028196650.1:22500-25000 GCF_037176805.1 Vigna unguiculata | reverse complement strand
GTTGCCAACAACCCAAGAGTCCATAGTATTCGGAGTTCTAGCGGGGCCTCCCCTTGCTTCCAACAACCCAAGAGTCCATAGTATTCGGAGTTCTAGCGGGGCCTCCCCTTGCTTCCAACAACCCAAGAGTCCGTAGTATTCGGAGTTCTAGCGGGACCTCCCCTTGCTTCCAACAACCCAAGAGTCCATAGTATTCGGAGTTCTAGCGGGGCCTCCCCTTGCTTCCAACAACCCAAGAGTCCGTAGTATTCGGAGTTCTAGCGGGGCCTCCCGTTGCTTCCAACAACCCAAGAGTCCATAGTATTCGGAGTTCTCGCGTGGCCTCCCATTGATTCAAACAACCCAAAAGTCCATCTTCTTCGCAGTTCAACATCGCCTCCCTCGTTTCCAACAGGCCCAAAGGTCGTCTTCTTCGCAGATCCACGAAGAGCTCATCACGATTTGCCACATTCCATTTCCCACGGGTTGTCAACAACACTTTCTCACACTTCCCGCAATCGAGTACGTGCATGACATGCCAAAGCACATCTTATTTGCCTTCCATCGCACTCAAGACGACGGGTTGTGGAAGAACGATATTGTTCACAACAAGTTCAAGGACAACGTCTCAATCAAGGGACACAACCGAATTATGTTGACTGGGTCGCTAAAGTAAACCCGAGTTCATATAATGCACCGCATCCAAAAGAACTAGCCACAACACGTGCATCACTGAGATGTTTCACTAGATGGAACACGTGCGTGACATTAGGATCCTCCAACACCTCTTCGTGATGGAAAGATAGAATTCGAAGCAACCACAGAAGTACCGTCTAGTGGGTAGGCAACACAGGGACTGATCAACCAATATCACCCAAGGCAACGGGTGAAAATGGAAGAGATGCATGCTTGACCGTTCGATACGCAAGGCATGGAGCCAGCCAGCAAGTGCATCTCGATTACAACTCACACACCCTCACGTTCGCAAGACACCACACCACAAGACGGTCCACCCCCCACCTACCATGGGCAAGCAAGCAAATGGAAACATCAAGTGACGCAGGGTCAAGCATCGCTAGGCATGAAAATAACTTTCCACAATATCCGAGGGACTAGCTGCCGAGCTAACCAACGATCAGTGACGACCGTGTGTTGGTATTAATAAAGCTCAACAACTATGAAGAGGCTAGTTGTGCCATGATAAACATGCTAACGCACGCACCACGTGAGGGGGGAGGCCTCATCAAGCTCCCTTTAAAACCTGCCAGTGTGGAGCTGGCCGGCTCAAGGAGCACTCCCCCCCTATAAGAGGTTAATATGCAAAAGGCAAAATTGTACAAGTAGATACACTTTTTTTGAGCAGACATAAGTCCATATCTCGGGCTATACTTCGAATTTTGATGCGATTTTTTGCAGTAATTCGTAGAATAATGGTATCTCCTTGCTCACCAAATTTCATAATTTTTCTCGAAGGGGAACTATTTTTTTTATTTTTTTTACTTACCGGGTATGTGTAAAATCGGGAAAAATAGAAAAGCACATGTAGACTTTGAATTTCGACCTCATTTTTTCCAGTCCACCACTAAACAATATCAGGAACCTCCCCACAAAATTTCATTCAGTTTGGCCAAGGTCTTAAATTTGACAAATTTTGGCACCAACCTATCTAGTCGCGGTGCACCGACCAACTTGGCCAAGTGCAAAATGCATCCAATTCAAAACTTTTGTGCACCAACACTTTTACAGTACTCATTTGGGGGCATTTGGAGGCCTTTCCAACCCTCACATCTCAAAAACCACGAATTTCATTTTTTCACAAATCTCCCCACCAAGCCATCTAGCTATGCCGTGGTGCACCGCCAACCTTGGCCATGTGCAAAACCCTCCGAACTCAAAACTTTCGTGCACCAAGAATTTCATGGTATTCATTTGGGGGCATTTGGAGGCCATTCCAACCCTCACATCTCAAAAACCACGAATTTCATTTTTTCACAAAACTCCCCACCAAGCCATTTAGCTATGCCGCGGTGCACCGCCAACCTTGGCCATGTGCAAAACCCTCCGAACTCAAAACTTTCGTGCACCAAGAATTTCATGGTATTCATTTGGGGACATTTGGAGGCCATTCCAACCCTCACATCTCAAAAACCACGAATTTCATTTTTTCACAAAACTCCACACAAGCCATCTAGCTATGCCGCGGTGCGCCGACCAACTTGGCCATGTGCAAAACCCTCCGAACTCAAAACTTTCGTGCACCAAGAATTTCATGGTATTCATTTGGGGACATTTGGAGGCCATTCCAACCCTCACATCTCAAAAACCACGAATTTCATTTTTTCACAAAACTCCACACAAGCCATCTAGCTATGCCGCGGTGCACCGACCAACTTGGCCATGTGCAAAACCCTCCGAACTCAAAACTTTCGTGCACCAAGAATTTCATGGTATTCATTTGGGGACATTTGGAGGCCATTCCAACCCTCACACCTCAAAAACCACGAATTTCATTTTTTCACAA
>NW_028196649.1:87500-90000 GCF_037176805.1 Vigna unguiculata | reverse complement strand
TCCTCGCAGTTTGGCCAAGTTCACTCTTTTCCAGCGTCATCCCCCCAAGTTGCCTTGGGCGCAGTTCGGCCTAGTTCACTCTTTTCCAGCATCATCCCCCCAAGTTGTCTTGTTCGCAGTTCGGCCTAGTTCACTCTTTTCCAGCGTCATCCCCCCAAGTTGCCTTGTTCGCAGTTCGGTCTAGTTCACTCTTTTCCAGCATCATCCCCCCAAGTTGCCTTGTTCGCAGTTTGGCCTAGTTCACTCTTTTCCAGTGTCATCCCCCCAAGTTGCCTTGTTCGCAGTTTGGCCTAGTTCACTCTTTTCCAGTGTCATCCCCCCAAGTTGTCGTTGCCAACAACCCAAGAGTCCATAGTATTCGGAGTTCTAGCGGGGCCTCCCCTTGCTTCCAACAACCCAAGAGTCCATAGTATTCGGAGTTCTAGCGGGGCCTCCCCTTGCTTCCAACAACCCAAGAGTCCGTAGTATTCGGAGTTCTAGCGGGACCTCCCCTTGCTTCCAACAACCCAAGAGTCCATAGTATTCGGAGTTCTAGCGGGGCCTCCCCTTGCTTCCAACAACCCAAGAGTCCGTAGTATTCGGAGTTCTAGCGGGGCCTCCCGTTGCTTCCAATAACCCAAGAGTCCATAGTATTCGGAGTTCTCGCGTGGCCTCCCATTGATTCAAACAACCCAAAAGTCCATCTTCTTCGCAGTTCAACATCGCCTCCCTCGTTTCCAACAGGCCCAAAGGTCGTCTTCTTCGCAGATCCACGAAGAGCTCATCACGATTTGCCACATTCCATTTCCCACGGGTTGTCAACAACACTTTCTCACACTTCCCGCAATCGAGTACGTGCATGACATGCCAAAGCACATCTTATTTGCCTTCCATCGCACTCAAGACGACGGGTTGTGGAAGAACGATATTGTTCACAACAAGTTCAAGGACAACGTCTCAATCAAGGGACACAACCGAATTATGTTGACTGGGTCGCTAAAGTAAACCCGAGTTCATATAATGCACCGCATCCAAAAGAACTAGCCACAACACGTGCATCACTGAGATGTTTCACTAGATGGAACACGTGCGTGACATTAGGATCCTCCAACACCTCTTCGTGATGGAAAGATAGAATTCGAAGCAACCACAGAAGTACCGTCTAGTGGGTAGGCAACACAGGGACTGATCAACCAATATCACCCAAGGCAACGGGTGAAAATGGAAGAGATGCATGCTTGACCGTTCGATACGCAAGGCATGGAGCCAGCCAGCAAGTGCATCTCGATTACAACTCACACACCCTCACGTTCGCAAGACACCACACCACAAGACGGTCCACCCCCCACCTACCATGGGCAAGCAAGCAAATGGAAACATCAAGTGACGCAGGGTCAAGCATCGCTAGGCATGAAAATAACTTTCCACAATATCCGAGGGACTAGCTGCCGAGCTAACCAACGATCAGTGACGACCGTGTGTTGGTATTAATAAAGCTCAACAACTATGAAGAGGCTAGTTGTGCCATGATAAACATGCTAACGCACGCACCACGTGAGGGGGGAGGCCTCATCAAGCTCCCTTTAAAACCTGCCAGTGTGGAGCTGGCCGGCTCAAGGAGCACTCCCCCCCTATAAGAGGTTAATATGCAAAAGGCAAAATTGTACAAGTAGATACACTTTTTTTGAGCAGACATAAGTCCATATCTCGGGCTATACTTCGAATTTTGATGCGATTTTTTGCAGTAATTCGTAGAATAATGGTATCTCCTTGCTCACCAAATTTCATAATTTTTCTCGAAGGGGAACTATTTTTTTTATTTTTTTTACTTACCGGGTATGTGTAAAATCGGGAAAAATAGAAAAGCACATGTAGACTTCGAATTTCGACCTCATTTTTTCCAGTCCACCACTAAACAATATCAGGAACCTCCCCACAAAATTTCATTCAGTTTGGCCAAGGTCTTAAATTTGACAAATTTTGGCACCAACCTATCTAGTCGCGGTGCACCGACCAACTTGGCCAAGTGCAAAATGCATCCAATTCAAAACTTTTGTGCACCAACACTTTTACAGTACTCATTTGGGGGCATTTGGAGGCCTTTCCAACCCTCACATCTCAAAAACCACGAATTTCATTTTTTCACAAATCTCCCCACCAAGCCATCTAGCTATGCCGTGGTGCACCGCCAACCTTGGCCATGTGCAAAACCCTCCGAACTCAAAACTTTCGTGCACCAAGAATTTCATGGTATTCATTTGGGGGCATTTGGAGGCCATTCCAACCCTCACATCTCAAAAACCACGAATTTCATTTTTTCACAAAACTCCCCACCAAGCCATTTAGCTATGCCGCGGTGCACCGCCAACCTTGGCCATGTGCAAAACCCTCCGAACTCAAAACTTTCGTGCACCAAGAATTTCATGGTATTCATTTGGGGACATTTGGAGGCCATTCCAACCCTCACATCTCAAAAACCACGAATTTCATTTTTTCACAAAACTCCACACAAGCCATCTAG
>NW_028196649.1:77500-80000 GCF_037176805.1 Vigna unguiculata | reverse complement strand
TCGATTCCAACTTCCCAAAAACCTGCCTTCTTCGCAGTTCGGCTAAGTCTCCCTCGTTTCCAACTTTCCTCTAAGTTGCCCTCCTCGCAGTTTGGCCAAGTTCACTCTTTTCCAGCGTCATCCCCCCAAGTTGCCTTGGGCGCAGTTCGGCCTAGTTCACTCTTTTCCAGCATCATCCCCCCAAGTTGTCTTGTTCGCAGTTCGGCCTAGTTCACTCTTTTCCAGCGTCATCCCCCCAAGTTGCCTTGTTCGCAGTTCGGTCTAGTTCACTCTTTTCCAGCATCATCCCCCCAAGTTGCCTTGTTCGCAGTTTGGCCTAGTTCACTCTTTTCCAGTGTCATCCCCCCAAGTTGCCTTGTTCGCAGTTTGGCCTAGTTCACTCTTTTCCAGTGTCATCCCCCCAAGTTGTCGTTGCCAACAACCCAAGAGTCCATAGTATTCGGAGTTCTAGCGGGGCCTCCCCTTGCTTCCAACAACCCAAGAGTCCATAGTATTCGGAGTTCTAGCGGGGCCTCCCCTTGCTTCCAACAACCCAAGAGTCCGTAGTATTCGGAGTTCTAGCGGGACCTCCCCTTGCTTCCAACAACCCAAGAGTCCATAGTATTCGGAGTTCTAGCGGGGCCTCCCCTTGCTTCCAACAACCCAAGAGTCCGTAGTATTCGGAGTTCTAGCGGGGCCTCCCGTTGCTTCCAACAACCCAAGAGTCCATAGTATTCGGAGTTCTCGCGTGGCCTCCCATTGATTCAAACAACCCAAAAGTCCATCTTCTTCGCAGTTCAACATCGCCTCCCTCGTTTCCAACAGGCCCAAAGGTCGTCTTCTTCGCAGATCCACGAAGAGCTCATCACGATTTGCCACATTCCATTTCCCACGGGTTGTCAACAACACTTTCTCACACTTCCCGCAATCGAGTACGTGCATGACATGCCAAAGCACATCTTATTTGCCTTCCATCGCACTCAAGACGACGGGTTGTGGAAGAACGATATTGTTCACAACAAGTTCAAGGACAACGTCTCAATCAAGGGACACAACCGAATTATGTTGACTGGGTCGCTAAAGTAAACCCGAGTTCATATAATGCACCGCATCCAAAAGAACTAGCCACAACACGTGCATCACTGAGATGTTTCACTAGATGGAACACGTGCGTGACATTAGGATCCTCCAACACCTCTTCGTGATGGAAAGATAGAATTCGAAGCAACCACAGAAGTACCGTCTAGTGGGTAGGCAACACAGGGACTGATCAACCAATATCACCCAAGGCAACGGGTGAAAATGGAAGAGATGCATGCTTGACCGTTCGATACGCAAGGCATGGAGCCAGCCAGCAAGTGCATCTCGATTACAACTCACACACCCTCACGTTCGCAAGACACCACACCACAAGACGGTCCACCCCCCACCTACCATGGGCAAGCAAGCAAATGGAAACATCAAGTGACGCAGGGTCAAGCATCGCTAGGCATGAAAATAACTTTCCACAATATCCGAGGGACTAGCTGCCGAGCTAACCAACGATCAGTGACGACCGTGTGTTGGTATTAATAAAGCTCAACAACTATGAAGAGGCTAGTTGTGCCATGATAAACATGCTAACGCACGCACCACGTGAGGGGGGAGGCCTCATCAAGCTCCCTTTAAAACCTGCCAGTGTGGAGCTGGCCGGCTCAAGGAGCACTCCCCCCCTATAAGAGGTTAATATGCAAAAGGCAAAATTGTACAAGTAGATACACTTTTTTTGAGCAGACATAAGTCCATATCTCGGGCTATACTTCGAATTTTGATGCGATTTTTTGCAGTAATTCGTAGAATAATGGTATCTCCTTGCTCACCAAATTTCATAATTTTTCTCGAAGGGGAACTATTTTTTTTATTTTTTTTACTTACCGGGTATGTGTAAAATCGGGAAAAATAGAAAAGCACATGTAGACTTCGAATTTCGACCTCATTTTTTCCAGTCCACCACTAAACAATATCAGGAACCTCCCCACAAAATTTCATTCAGTTTGGCCAAGGTCTTAAATTTGACAAATTTTGGCACCAACCTATCTAGTCGCGGTGCACCGACCAACTTGGCCAAGTGCAAAATGCATCCAATTCAAAACTTTTGTGCACCAACACTTTTACAGTACTCATTTGGGGGCATTTGGAGGCCTTTCCAACCCTCACATCTCAAAAACCACGAATTTCATTTTTTCACAAATCTCCCCACCAAGCCATCTAGCTATGCCGTGGTGCACCGCCAACCTTGGCCATGTGCAAAACCCTCCGAACTCAAAACTTTCGTGCACCAAGAATTTCATGGTATTCATTTGGGGGCATTTGGAGGCCATTCCAACCCTCACATCTCAAAAACCACGAATTTCATTTTTTCACAAAACTCCCCACCAAGCCATTTAGCTATGCCGCGGTGCACCGCCAACCTTGGCCATGTGCAAAACCCTCCGAACTCAAAACTTTCGTGCACCAAGAATTTCATGGTATTCATTTGGGG
>NW_028196649.1:35000-37500 GCF_037176805.1 Vigna unguiculata | reverse complement strand
CCAAGAGTCGGTCGTATTTGGAGTTTCACATCGCTTCCCAGGAAGCCAACAACCAAAAGGTCGGTCGTATTTGGAGTTCAGTATTCGCTTCAGTCGATTCCAACTTCCCAAAAACCTGCCTTCTTCGCAGTTCGGCTAAGTCTCCCTCGTTTCCAACTTTCCTCTAAGTTGCCCTCCTCGCAGTTTGGCCAAGTTCACTCTTTTCCAGCGTCATCCCCCCAAGTTGCCTTGGGCGCAGTTCGGCCTAGTTCACTCTTTTCCAGCATCATCCCCCCAAGTTGTCTTGTTCGCAGTTCGGCCTAGTTCACTCTTTTCCAGCGTCATCCCCCCAAGTTGCCTTGTTCGCAGTTCGGTCTAGTTCACTCTTTTCCAGCATCATCCCCCCAAGTTGCCTTGTTCGCAGTTTGGCCTAGTTCACTCTTTTCCAGTGTCATCCCCCCAAGTTGCCTTGTTCGCAGTTTGGCCTAGTTCACTCTTTTCCAGTGTCATCCCCCCAAGTTGTCGTTGCCAACAACCCAAGAGTCCATAGTATTCGGAGTTCTAGCGGGGCCTCCCCTTGCTTCCAACAACCCAAGAGTCCATAGTATTCGGAGTTCTAGCGGGGCCTCCCCTTGCTTCCAACAACCCAAGAGTCCGTAGTATTCGGAGTTCTAGCGGGACCTCCCCTTGCTTCCAACAACCCAAGAGTCCATAGTATTCGGAGTTCTAGCGGGGCCTCCCCTTGCTTCCAACAACCCAAGAGTCCGTAGTATTCGGAGTTCTAGCGGGGCCTCCCGTTGCTTCCAACAACCCAAGAGTCCATAGTATTCGGAGTTCTCGCGTGGCCTCCCATTGATTCAAACAACCCAAAAGTCCATCTTCTTCGCAGTTCAACATCGCCTCCCTCGTTTCCAACAGGCCCAAAGGTCGTCTTCTTCGCAGATCCACGAAGAGCTCATCACGATTTGCCACATTCCATTTCCCACGGGTTGTCAACAACACTTTCTCACACTTCCCGCAATCGAGTACGTGCATGACATGCCAAAGCACATCTTATTTGCCTTCCATCGCACTCAAGACGACGGGTTGTGGAAGAACGATATTGTTCACAACAAGTTCAAGGACAACGTCTCAATCAAGGGACACAACCGAATTATGTTGACTGGGTCGCTAAAGTAAACCCGAGTTCATATAATGCACCGCATCCAAAAGAACTAGCCACAACACGTGCATCACTGAGATGTTTCACTAGATGGAACACGTGCGTGACATTAGGATCCTCCAACACCTCTTCGTGATGGAAAGATAGAATTCGAAGCAACCACAGAAGTACCGTCTAGTGGGTAGGCAACACAGGGACTGATCAACCAATATCACCCAAGGCAACGGGTGAAAATGGAAGAGATGCATGCTTGACCGTTCGATACGCAAGGCATGGAGCCAGCCAGCAAGTGCATCTCGATTACAACTCACACACCCTCACGTTCGCAAGACACCACACCACAAGACGGTCCACCCCCCACCTACCATGGGCAAGCAAGCAAATGGAAACATCAAGTGACGCAGGGTCAAGCATCGCTAGGCATGAAAATAACTTTCCACAATATCCGAGGGACTAGCTGCCGAGCTAACCAACGATCAGTGACGACCGTGTGTTGGTATTAATAAAGCTCAACAACTATGAAGAGGCTAGTTGTGCCATGATAAACATGCTAACGCACGCACCACGTGAGGGGGGAGGCCTCATCAAGCTCCCTTTAAAACCTGCCAGTGTGGAGCTGGCCGGCTCAAGGAGCACTCCCCCCCTATAAGAGGTTAATATGCAAAAGGCAAAATTGTACAAGTAGATACACTTTTTTTGAGCAGACATAAGTCCATATCTCGGGCTATACTTCGAATTTTGATGCGATTTTTTGCAGTAATTCGTAGGATAATGGTATCTCCTTGCTCACCAAATTTCATAATTTTTCTCGAAGGGGAACTATTTTTTTTATTTTTTTTACTTACCGGGTATGTGTAAAATCGGGAAAAATAGAAAAGCACATGTAGACTTCGAATTTCGACCTCATTTTTTCCAGTCCACCACTAAACAATATCAGGAACCTCCCCACAAAATTTCATTCAGTTTGGCCAAGGTCTTAAATTTGACAAATTTTGGCACCAACCTATCTAGTCGCGGTGCACCGACCAACTTGGCCAAGTGCAAAATGCATCCAATTCAAAACTTTTGTGCACCAACACTTTTACAGTACTCATTTGGGGGCATTTGGAGGCCTTTCCAACCCTCACATCTCAAAAACCACGAATTTCATTTTTTCACAAATCTCCCCACCAAGCCATCTAGCTATGCCGTGGTGCACCGCCAACCTTGGCCATGTGCAAAACCCTCCGAACTCAAAACTTTCGTGCACCAAGAATTTCATGGTATTCATTTGGGGGCATTTGGAGGCCATTCCAACCCTCACATCTCAAAAACCACGAATTTCATTTTTTCACAAAACTCCCCACCAAGCCATTTAGC
>NW_028196649.1:2500-5000 GCF_037176805.1 Vigna unguiculata | reverse complement strand
TTTCCAACAACCCAAGAGTCGGTCGTATTTGGAGTTTCACATCGCTTCCCAGGAAGCCAACAACCAAAAGGTCGGTCGTATTTGGAGTTCAGTATTCGCTTCAGTCGATTCCAACTTCCCAAAAACCTGCCTTCTTCGCAGTTCGGCTAAGTCTCCCTCGTTTCCAACTTTCCTCTAAGTTGCCCTCCTCGCAGTTTGGCCAAGTTCACTCTTTTCCAGCGTCATCCCCCCAAGTTGCCTTGGGCGCAGTTCGGCCTAGTTCACTCTTTTCCAGCATCATCCCCCCAAGTTGTCTTGTTCGCAGTTCGGCCTAGTTCACTCTTTTCCAGCGTCATCCCCCCAAGTTGCCTTGTTCGCAGTTCGGTCTAGTTCACTCTTTTCCAGCATCATCCCCCCAAGTTGCCTTGTTCGCAGTTTGGCCTAGTTCACTCTTTTCCAGTGTCATCCCCCCAAGTTGCCTTGTTCGCAGTTTGGCCTAGTTCACTCTTTTCCAGTGTCATCCCCCCAAGTTGTCGTTGCCAACAACGCAAGAGTCCATAGTATTCGGAGTTCTAGCGGGGCCTCCCCTTGCTTCCAACAACCCAAGAGTCCATAGTATTCGGAGTTCTAGCGGGGCCTCCCCTTGCTTCCAACAACCCAAGAGTCCGTAGTATTCGGAGTTCTAGCGGGACCTCCCCTTGCTTCCAACAACCCAAGAGTCCATAGTATTCGGAGTTCTAGCGGGGCCTCCCCTTGCTTCCAACAACCCAAGAGTCCGTAGTATTCGGAGTTCTAGCGGGGCCTCCCGTTGCTTCCAACAACCCAAGAGTCCATAGTATTCGGAGTTCTCGCGTGGCCTCCCATTGATTCAAACAACCCAAAAGTCCATCTTCTTCGCAGTTCAACATCGCCTCCCTCGTTTCCAACAGGCCCAAAGGTCGTCTTCTTCGCAGATCCACGAAGAGCTCATCACGATTTGCCACATTCCATTTCCCACGGGTTGTCAACAACACTTTCTCACACTTCCCGCAATCGAGTACGTGCATGACATGCCAAAGCACATCTTATTTGCCTTCCATCGCACTCAAGACGACGGGTTGTGGAAGAACGATATTGTTCACAACAAGTTCAAGGACAACGTCTCAATCAAGGGACACAACCGAATTATGTTGACTGGGTCGCTAAAGTAAACCCGAGTTCATATAATGCACCGCATCCAAAAGAACTAGCCACAACACGTGCATCACTGAGATGTTTCACTAGATGGAACACGTGCGTGACATTAGGATCCTCCAACACCTCTTCGTGATGGAAAGATAGAATTCGAAGCAACCACAGAAGTACCGTCTAGTGGGTAGGCAACACAGGGACTGATCAACCAATATCACCCAAGGCAACGGGTGAAAATGGAAGAGATGCATGCTTGACCGTTCGATACGCAAGGCATGGAGCCAGCCAGCAAGTGCATCTCGATTACAACTCACACACCCTCACGTTCGCAAGACACCACACCACAAGACGGTCCACCCCCCACCTACCATGGGCAAGCAAGCAAATGGAAACATCAAGTGACGCAGGGTCAAGCATCGCTAGGCATGAAAATAACTTTCCACAATATCCGAGGGACTAGCTGCCGAGCTAACCAACGATCAGTGACGACCGTGTGTTGGTATTAATAAAGCTCAACAACTATGAAGAGGCTAGTTGTGCCATGATAAACATGCTAACGCACGCACCACGTGAGGGGGGAGGCCTCATCAAGCTCCCTTTAAAACCTGCCAGTGTGGAGCTGGCCGGCTCAAGGAGCACTCCCCCCCTATAAGAGGTTAATATGCAAAAGGCAAAATTGTACAAGTAGATACACTTTTTTTGAGCAGACATAAGTCCATATCTCGGGCTATACTTCGAATTTTGATGCGATTTTTTGCAGTAATTCGTAGAATAATGGTATCTCCTTGCTCACCAAATTTCATAATTTTTCTCGAAGGGGAACTATTTTTTTTATTTTTTTTACTTACCGGGTATGTGTAAAATCGGGAAAAATAGAAAAGCACATGTAGACTTCGAATTTCGACCTCATTTTTTCCAGTCCACCACTAAACAATATCAGGAACCTCCCCACAAAATTTCATTCAGTTTGGCCAAGGTCTTAAATTTGACAAATTTTGGCACCAACCTATCTAGTCGCGGTGCACCGACCAACTTGGCCAAGTGCAAAATGCATCCAATTCAAAACTTTTGTGCACCAACACTTTTACAGTACTCATTTGGGGGCATTTGGAGGCCTTTCCAACCCTCACATCTCAAAAACCACGAATTTCATTTTTTCACAAATCTCCCCACCAAGCCATCTAGCTATGCCGTGGTGCACCGCCAACCTTGGCCATGTGCAAAACCCTCCGAACTCAAAACTTTCGTGCACCAAGAATTTCATGGTATTCATTTGGGGGCATTTGGAGGCCATTCCAACCCTCACATCTCAAAAACCACGAATTTCATTTTTTCACAAAACTCCCCACCA
>NW_028196648.1:230000-232500 GCF_037176805.1 Vigna unguiculata | reverse complement strand
CAACAACCCAAGAGTCGGTCGTATTTGGAGTTTCACATCGCTTCCCAGGAAGCCAACAACCAAAAGGTCGGTCGTATTTGGAGTTCAGTATTCGCTTCAGTCGATTCCAACTTCCCAAAAACCTGCCTTCTTCGCAGTTCGGCTAAGTCTCCCTCGTTTCCAACTTTCCTCTAAGTTGCCCTCCTCGCAGTTTGGCCAAGTTCACTCTTTTCCAGCGTCATCCCCCCAAGTTGCCTTGGGCGCAGTTCGGCCTAGTTCACTCTTTTCCAGCATCATCCCCCCAAGTTGTCTTGTTCGCAGTTCGGCCTAGTTCACTCTTTTCCAGCGTCATCCCCCCAAGTTGCCTTGTTCGCAGTTCGGTCTAGTTCACTCTTTTCCAGCATCATCCCCCCAAGTTGCCTTGTTCGCAGTTTGGCCTAGTTCACTCTTTTCCAGTGTCATCCCCCCAAGTTGCCTTGTTCGCAGTTTGGCCTAGTTCACTCTTTTCCAGTGTCATCCCCCCAAGTTGTCGTTGCCAACAACCCAAGAGTCCATAGTATTCGGAGTTCTAGCGGGGCCTCCCCTTGCTTCCAACAACCCAAGAGTCCATAGTATTCGGAGTTCTAGCGGGGCCTCCCCTTGCTTCCAACAACCCAAGAGTCCGTAGTATTCGGAGTTCTAGCGGGACCTCCCCTTGCTTCCAACAACCCAAGAGTCCATAGTATTCGGAGTTCTAGCGGGGCCTCCCCTTGCTTCCAACAACCCAAGAGTCCGTAGTATTCGGAGTTCTAGCGGGGCCTCCCGTTGCTTCCAACAACCCAAGAGTCCATAGTATTCGGAGTTCTCGCGTGGCCTCCCATTGATTCAAACAACCCAAAAGTCCATCTTCTTCGCAGTTCAACATCGCCTCCCTCGTTTCCAACAGGCCCAAAGGTCGTCTTCTTCGCAGATCCACGAAGAGCTCATCACGATTTGCCACATTCCATTTCCCACGGGTTGTCAACAACACTTTCTCACACTTCCCGCAATCGAGTACGTGCATGACATGCCAAAGCACATCTTATTTGCCTTCCATCGCACTCAAGACGACGGGTTGTGGAAGAACGATATTGTTCACAACAAGTTCAAGGACAACGTCTCAATCAAGGGACACAACCGAATTATGTTGACTGGGTCGCTAAAGTAAACCCGAGTTCATATAATGCACCGCATCCAAAAGAACTAGCCACAACACGTGCATCACTGAGATGTTTCACTAGATGGAACACGTGCGTGACATTAGGATCCTCCAACACCTCTTCGTGATGGAAAGATAGAATTCGAAGCAACCACAGAAGTACCGTCTAGTGGGTAGGCAACACAGGGACTGATCAACCAATATCACCCAAGGCAACGGGTGAAAATGGAAGAGATGCATGCTTGACCGTTCGATACGCAAGGCATGGAGCCAGCCAGCAAGTGCATCTCGATTACAACTCACACACCCTCACGTTCGCAAGACACCACACCACAAGACGGTCCACCCCCCACCTACCATGGGCAAGCAAGCAAATGGAAACATCAAGTGACGCAGGGTCAAGCATCGCTAGGCATGAAAATAACTTTCCACAATATCCGAGGGACTAGCTGCCGAGCTAACCAACGATCAGTGACGACCGTGTGTTGGTATTAATAAAGCTCAACAACTATGAAGAGGCTAGTTGTGCCATGATAAACATGCTAACGCACGCACCACGTGAGGGGGGAGGCCTCATCAAGCTCCCTTTAAAACCTGCCAGTGTGGAGCTGGCCGGCTCAAGGAGCACTCCCCCCCTATAAGAGGTTAATATGCAAAAGGCAAAATTGTACAAGTAGATACACTTTTTTTGAGCAGACATAAGTCCATATCTCGGGCTATACTTCGAATTTTGATGCGATTTTTTGCAGTAATTCGTAGAATAATGGTATCTCCTTGCTCACCAAATTTCATAATTTTTCTCGAAGGGGAACTATTTTTTTTATTTTTTTTACTTACCGGGTATGTGTAAAATCGGGAAAAATAGAAAAGCACATGTAGACTTCGAATTTCGACCTCATTTTTTCCAGTCCACCACTAAACAATATCAGGAACCTCCCCACAAAATTTCATTCAGTTTGGCCAAGGTCTTAAATTTGACAAATTTTGGCACCAACCTATCTAGTCGCGGTGCACCGACCAACTTGGCCAAGTGCAAAATGCATCCAATTCAAAACTTTTGTGCACCAACACTTTTACAGTACTCATTTGGGGGCATTTGGAGGCCTTTCCAACCCTCACATCTCAAAAACCACGAATTTCATTTTTTCACAAATCTCCCCACCAAGCCATCTAGCTATGCCGTGGTGCACCGCCAACCTTGGCCATGTGCAAAACCCTCCGAACTCAAAACTTTCGTGCACCAAGAATTTCATGGTATTCATTTGGGGGCATTTGGAGGCCATTCCAACCCTCACATCTCAAAAACCACGAATTTCATTTTTTCACAAAACTCCCCACCAAGCC
>NW_028196648.1:207500-210000 GCF_037176805.1 Vigna unguiculata | reverse complement strand
AGTTTGGCCTAGTTCACTCTTTTCCAGTGTCATCCCCCCAAGTTGCCTTGTTCGCAGTTTGGCCTAGTTCACTCTTTTCCAGTGTCATCCCCCCAAGTTGTCGTTGCCAACAACCCAAGAGTCCATAGTATTCGGAGTTCTAGCGGGGCCTCCCCTTGCTTCCAACAACCCAAGAGTCCATAGTATTCGGAGTTCTAGCGGGGCCTCCCCTTGCTTCCAACAACCCAAGAGTCCGTAGTATTCGGAGTTCTAGCGGGACCTCCCCTTGCTTCCAACAACCCAAGAGTCCATAGTATTCGGAGTTCTAGCGGGGCCTCCCCTTGCTTCCAACAACCCAAGAGTCCGTAGTATTCGGAGTTCTAGCGGGGCCTCCCGTTGCTTCCAACAACCCAAGAGTCCATAGTATTCGGAGTTCTCGCGTGGCCTCCCATTGATTCAAACAACCCAAAAGTCCATCTTCTTCGCAGTTCAACATCGCCTCCCTCGTTTCCAACAGGCCCAAAGGTCGTCTTCTTCGCAGATCCACGAAGAGCTCATCACGATTTGCCACATTCCATTTCCCACGGGTTGTCAACAACACTTTCTCACACTTCCCGCAATCGAGTACGTGCATGACATGCCAAAGCACATCTTATTTGCCTTCCATCGCACTCAAGACGACGGGTTGTGGAAGAACGATATTGTTCACAACAAGTTCAAGGACAACGTCTCAATCAAGGGACACAACCGAATTATGTTGACTGGGTCGCTAAAGTAAACCCGAGTTCATATAATGCACCGCATCCAAAAGAACTAGCCACAACACGTGCATCACTGAGATGTTTCACTAGATGGAACACGTGCGTGACATTAGGATCCTCCAACACCTCTTCGTGATGGAAAGATAGAATTCGAAGCAACCACAGAAGTACCGTCTAGTGGGTAGGCAACACAGGGACTGATCAACCAATATCACCCAAGGCAACGGGTGAAAATGGAAGAGATGCATGCTTGACCGTTCGATACGCAAGGCATGGAGCCAGCCAGCAAGTGCATCTCGATTACAACTCACACACCCTCACGTTCGCAAGACACCACACCACAAGACGGTCCACCCCCCACCTACCATGGGCAAGCAAGCAAATGGAAACATCAAGTGACGCAGGGTCAAGCATCGCTAGGCATGAAAATAACTTTCCACAATATCCGAGGGACTAGCTGCCGAGCTAACCAACGATCAGTGACGACCGTGTGTTGGTATTAATAAAGCTCAACAACTATGAAGAGGCTAGTTGTGCCATGATAAACATGCTAACGCACGCACCACGTGAGGGGGGAGGCCTCATCAAGCTCCCTTTAAAACCTGCCAGTGTGGAGCTGGCCGGCTCAAGGAGCACTCCCCCCCTATAAGAGGTTAATATGCAAAAGGCAAAATTGTACAAGTAGATACACTTTTTTTGAGCAGACATAAGTCCATATCTCGGGCTATACTTCGAATTTTGATGCGATTTTTTGCAGTAATTCGTAGAATAATGGTATCTCCTTGCTCACCAAATTTCATAATTTTTCTCGAAGGGGAACTATTTTTTTTAATTTTTTTTACTTACCGGGTATGTGTAAAATCGGGAAAAATAGAAAAGCACATGTAGACTTCGAATTTCGACCTCATTTTTTCCAGTCCACCACTAAACAATATCAGGAACCTCCCCACAAAATTTCATTCAGTTTGGCCAAGGTCTTAAATTTGACAAATTTTGGCACCAAGCTATCTAGTCGCGGTGCACCGACCAACTTGGCCAAGTGCAAAATGCATCCAATTCAAAACTTTTGTGCACCAACACTTTTACAGTACTCATTTGGGGGCATTTGGAGGCCTTTCCAACCCTCACATCTCAAAAACCACGAATTTCATTTTTTCACAAATCTCCCCACCAAGCCATCTAGCTATGCCGTGGTGCACCGCCAACCTTGGCCATGTGCAAAACCCTCCGAACTCAAAACTTTCGTGCACCAAGAATTTCATGGTATTCATTTGGGGGCATTTGGAGGCCATTCCAACCCTCACATCTCAAAAACCACGAATTTCATTTTTTCACAAAACTCCCCACCAAGCCATTTAGCTATGCCGCGGTGCACCGCCAACCTTGGCCATGTGCAAAACCCTCCGAACTCAAAACTTTTGTGCACCAAGAATTTCATGGTACTCATTTGGGGACATTTGGAGGCCTTTCCAACCCTCACATCTCAAAAACCACGAATTTCATTTTTTCACAAAACTCCACACAAGCCATCTAGCTATGCCGCGGTGCACCGACCAACTTGGCCATGTGCAAAACCCTCCGAACTCAAAACTTTCGTGCACCAAGAATTTCATGGTATTCATTTGGGGACATTTGGAGGCCATTCCAACCCTCACACCTCAAAAACCACGAATTTCATTTTTTCACAAAACTCCACACAAGCCATCTAGCTATGCCGCGGTGCACCGACCAACTTGGCCATGTGCAAAACCCTCCGAACT
>NW_028196648.1:142500-145000 GCF_037176805.1 Vigna unguiculata | reverse complement strand
TCGCTTCCCAGGAAGCCAACAACCAAAAGGTCGGTCGTATTTGGAGTTCAGTATTCGCTTCAGTCGATTCCAACTTCCCAAAAACCTGCCTTCTTCGCAGTTCGGCTAAGTCTCCCTCGTTTCCAACTTTCCTCTAAGTTGCCCTCCTCGCAGTTTGGCCAAGTTCACTCTTTTCCAGCGTCATCCCCCCAAGTTGCCTTGGGCGCAGTTCGGCCTAGTTCACTCTTTTCCAGCATCATCCCCCCAAGTTGTCTTGTTCGCAGTTCGGCCTAGTTCACTCTTTTCCAGCATCATCCCCCCAAGTTGCCTTGTTCGCAGTTCGGTCTAGTTCACTCTTTTCCAGCATCATCCCCCCAAGTTGCCTTGTTCGCAGTTTGGCCTAGTTCACTCTTTTCCAGTGTCATCCCCCCAAGTTGCCTTGTTCGCAGTTTGGCCTAGTTCACTCTTTTCCAGTGTCATCCCCCCAAGTTGTCGTTGCCAACAACCCAAGAGTCCATAGTATTCGGAGTTCTAGCGGGGCCTCCCCTTGCTTCCAACAACCCAAGAGTCCATAGTATTCGGAGTTCTAGCGGGGCCTCCCCTTGCTTCCAACAACCCAAGAGTCCGTAGTATTCGGAGTTCTAGCGGGACCTCCCCTTGCTTCCAACAACCCAAGAGTCCATAGTATTCGGAGTTCTAGCGGGGCCTCCCCTTGCTTCCAACAACCCAAGAGTCCGTAGTATTCGGAGTTCTAGCGGGGCCTCCCGTTGCTTCCAACAACCCAAGAGTCCATAGTATTCGGAGTTCTCGCGTGGCCTCCCATTGATTCAAACAACCCAAAAGTCCATCTTCTTCGCAGTTCAACATCGCCTCCCTCGTTTCCAACAGGCCCAAAGGTCGTCTTCTTCGCAGATCCACGAAGAGCTCATCACGATTTGCCACATTCCATTTCCCACGGGTTGTCAACAACACTTTCTCACACTTCCCGCAATCGAGTACGTGCATGACATGCCAAAGCACATCTTATTTGCCTTCCATCGCACTCAAGACGACGGGTTGTGGAAGAACGATATTGTTCACAACAAGTTCAAGGACAACGTCTCAATCAAGGGACACAACCGAATTATGTTGACTGGGTCGCTAAAGTAAACCTGAGTTCATATAATGCACCGCATCCAAAAGAACTAGCCACAACACGTGCATCACTGAGATGTTTCACTAGATGGAACACGTGCGTGACATTAGGATCCTCCAACACCTCTTCGTGATGGAAAGATAGAATTCGAAGCAACCACAGAAGTACCGTCTAGTGGGTAGGCAACACAGGGACTGATCAACCAATATCACCCAAGGCAACGGGTGAAAATGGAAGAGATGCATGCTTGACCGTTCGATACGCAAGGCATGGAGCCAGCCAGCAAGTGCATCTCGATTACAACTCACACACCCTCACGTTCGCAAGACACCACACCACAAGACGGTCCACCCCCCACCTACCATGGGCAAGCAAGCAAATGGAAACATCAAGTGACGCAGGGTCAAGCATCGCTAGGCATGAAAATAACTTTCCACAATATCCGAGGGACTAGCTGCCGAGCTAACCAACGATCAGTGACGACCGTGTGTTGGTATTAATAAAGCTCAACAACTATGAAGAGGCTAGTTGTGCCATGATAAACATGCTAACGCACGCACCACGTGAGGGGGGAGGCCTCATCAAGCTCCCTTTAAAACCTGCCAGTGTGGAGCTGGCCGGCTCAAGGAGCACTCCCCCCCTATAAGAGGTTAATATGCAAAAGGCAAAATTGTACAAGTAGATACACTTTTTTTGAGCAGACATAAGTCCATATCTCGGGCTATACTTCGAATTTTGATGCGATTTTTTGCAGTAATTCGTAGAATAATGGTATCTCCTTGCTCACCAAATTTCATAATTTTTCTCGAAGGGGAACTATTTTTTTTATTTTTTTTACTTACCGGGTATGTGTAAAATCGGGAAAAATAGAAAAGCACATGTAGACTTCGAATTTCGACCTCATTTTTTCCAGTCCACCACTAAACAATATCAGGAACCTCCCCACAAAATTTCATTCAGTTTGGCCAAGGTCTTAAATTTGACAAATTTTGGCACCAAGCTATCTAGTCGCGGTGCACCGACCAACTTGACCAAGTGCAAAATGCATCCAATTCAAAACTTTTGTGCACCAACACTTTTACAGTACTCATTTGGGGGCATTCGGAGGCCTTTCCAACCCTCACATCTCAAAAACCACGAATTTCATTTTTTCACAAATCTCCCCACCAAGCCATCTAGCTATGCCGTGGTGCACCGCCAACCTTGGCCATGTGCAAAACCCTCCGAACTCAAAACTTTCGTGCACCAACACTTTCATGGTATTCATTTGGGGGCATTTGGAGGCCTTTCCAACCCTCACATCTCAAAAACCACGAATTTCATTTTTTCACAAAACTCCCACCAAGCCTTCTAGCTATGCCGCGGTGCACCGACCAGCTTGGCCAT
>NW_028196648.1:117500-120000 GCF_037176805.1 Vigna unguiculata | reverse complement strand
CCCAAGTTGCCTTGTTCGCAGTTTGGCCTAGTTCACTCTTTTCCAGTGTCATCCCCCCAAGTTGTCGTTGCCAACAACCCAAGAGTCCATAGTATTCGGAGTTCTAGCGGGGCCTCCCCTTGCTTCCAACAACCCAAGAGTCCATAGTATTCGGAGTTCTAGCGGGGCCTCCCCTTGCTTCCAACAACCCAAGAGTCTGTAGTATTCGGAGTTCTAGCGGGACCTCCCCTTGCTTCCAACAACCCAAGAGTCCATAGTATTCGGAGTTCTAGCGGGGCCTCCCGTTGCTTCCAACAACCCAAGAGTCCATAGTATTCGGAGTTCTCGCGTGGCCTCCCATTGATTCAAACAACCCAAAAGTCCATCTTCTTCGCAGTTCAACATCGCCTCCCTCGTTTCCAACAGGCCCAAAGGTCGTCTTCTTCGCAGATCCACGAAGAGCTCATCACGATTTGCCACATTCCATTTCCCACGGGTTGTCAACAACACTTTCTCACACTTCCCGCAATCGAGTACGTGCATGACATGCCAAAGCACATCTTATTTGCCTTCCATCGCACTCAAGACGACGGGTTGTGGAAGAACGATATTGTTCACAACAAGTTCAAGGACAACGTCTCAATCAAGGGACACAACCGAATTATGTTGACTGGGTCGCTAAAGTAAACCCGAGTTCATATAATGCACCGCATCCAAAAGAACTAGCCACAACACGTGCATCACTGAGATGTTTCACTAGATGGAACACGTGCGTGACATTAGGATCCTCCAACACCTCTTCGTGATGGAAAGATAGAATTCGAAGCAACCACAGAAGTACCGTCTAGTGGGTAGGCAACACAGGGACTGATCAACCAATATCACCCAAGGCAACGGGTGAAAATGGAAGAGATGCATGCTTGACCGTTCGATACGCAAGGCATGGAGCCAGCCAGCAAGTGCATCTCGATTACAACTCACACACCCTCACGTTCGCAAGACACCACACCACAAGACGGTCCACCCCCCACCTACCATGGGCAAGCAAGCAAATGGAAACATCAAGTGACGCAGGGTCAAGCATCGCTAGGCATGAAAATAACTTTCCACAATATCCGAGGGACTAGCTGCCGAGCTAACCAACGATCAGTGACGACCGTGTGTTGGTATTAATAAAGCTCAACAACTATGAAGAGGCTAGTTGTGCCATGATAAACATGCTAACGCACGCACCACGTGAGGGGGGAGGCCTCATCAAGCTCCCTTTAAAACCTGCCAGTGTGGAGCTGGCCGGCTCAAGGAGCACTCCCCCCCTATAAGAGGTTAATATGCAAAAGGCAAAATTGTACAAGTAGATACACTTTTTTTGAGCAGACATAAGTCCATATCTCGGGCTATACTTCGAATTTTGATGCGATTTTTTGCAGTAATTCGTAGAATAATGGTATCTCCTTGCTCACCAAATTTCATAATTTTTCTCGAAGGGGAACTATTTTTTTTATTTTTTTTACTTACCGGGTATGTGTAAAATCGGGAAAAATAGAAAAGCACATGTAGACTTCGAATTTCGACCTCATTTTTTCCAGTCCACCACTAAACAATATCAGGAACCTCCCCACAAAATTTCATTCAGTTTGGCCAAGGTCTTAAATTTGACATATTTTGGCACCAAGCTATCTAGTCGCGGTGCACCGACCAACTTGACCAAGTGCAAAATGCATCCAATTCAAAACTTTTGTGCACCAACACTTTTACAGTACTCATTTGGGGGCATTTGGAGGCCTTTCCAACCCTCACATCTCAAAAACCACGAATTTCATTTTTTCACAAATCTCCCCACCAAGCCATCTAGCTATGCCGTGGTGCACCGCCAACCTTGGCCATGTGCAAAACCCTCCGAACTCAAAACTTTCGTGCACCAACACTTTCATGGTATTCATTTGGGGGCATTTGGAGGCCTTTCCAACCCTCACATCTCAAAAACCACGAATTTCATTTTTTCACAAAACTCCCACCAAGCCTTCTAGCTATGCCGCGGTGCACCGACCAGCTTGGCCATGTGCAAAACCCTCCGAACTCAAAACTTTCGTGCACCAAGAATTTCATGGTATTCATTTGGGGGCATTTGGAGGCCATTCCAACCCTCACATCTCAAAAACCACGAATTTCATTTTTTCACAAAACTCCCACCAAGCCTTCTAGCTATGCCGCGGTGCACCGACCAGCTTGGCCATGTGCAAAACCCTCCGAACTCAAAACTTTCGTGCACCAAGAATTTCATGGTATTCATTTGGGGGCATTTGGAGGCCATTCCAACCCTCACATCTCAAAAACCACGAATTTCATTTTTTCACAAATCTCCCCACCAAGCCATTTAGCTATGCCGCGGTGCACCGCCAACCTTGGCCATGTGCAAAACCCTCCGAACTCAAAACTTTTGTGCACCAAGAATTTCATGGTACTCATTTGGGGACATTTGGAGGCCTTTCCAACCCTCACATCTCAAAAACCACGAATTTCA
>NW_028196648.1:107500-110000 GCF_037176805.1 Vigna unguiculata | reverse complement strand
GCCCTCCTCGCAGTTTGGCCAAGTTCACTCTTTTCCAGCGTCATCCCCCCAAGTTGCCTTGGGCGCAGTTCGGCCTAGTTCACTCTTTTCCAGCATCATCCCCCCAAGTTGTCTTGTTCGCAGTTCGGCCTAGTTCACTCTTTTCCAGCGTCATCCCCCCAAGTTGCCTTGTTCGCAGTTCGGTCTAGTTCACTCTTTTCCAGCATCATCCCCCCAAGTTGCCTTGTTCGCAGTTTGGCCTAGTTCACTCTTTTCCAGTGTCATCACCCCCAAGTTGCCTTGTTCGCAGTTTGGCCTAGTTCACTCTTTTCCAGTGTCATCCCCCCAAGTTGTCGTTGCCAACAACCCAAGAGTCCATAGTATTCGGAGTTCTAGCGGGGCCTCCCCTTGCTTCCAACAACCCAAGAGTCCATAGTATTCGGAGTTCTAGCGGGGCCTCCCCTTGCTTCCAACAACCCAAGAGTCTGTAGTATTCGGAGTTCTAGCGGGACCTCCCCTTGCTTCCAACAACCCAAGAGTCCATAGTATTCGGAGTTCTAGCGGGGCCTCCCGTTGCTTCCAACAACCCAAGAGTCCATAGTATTCGGAGTTCTCGCGTGGCCTCCCATTGATTCAAACAACCCAAAAGTCCATCTTCTTCGCAGTTCAACATCGCCTCCCTCGTTTCCAACAGGCCCAAAGGTCGTCTTCTTCGCAGATCCACGAAGAGCTCATCACGATTTGCCACATTCCATTTCCCACGGGTTGTCAACAACACTTTCTCACACTTCCCGCAATCGAGTACGTGCATGACATGCCAAAGCACATCTTATTTGCCTTCCATCGCACTCAAGACGACGGGTTGTGGAAGAACGATATTGTTCACAACAAGTTCAAGGACAACGTCTCAATCAAGGGACACAACCGAATTATGTTGACTGGGTCGCTAAAGTAAACCCGAGTTCATATAATGCACCGCATCCAAAAGAACTAGCCACAACACGTGCATCACTGAGATGTTTCACTAGATGGAACACGTGCGTGACATTAGGATCCTCCAACACCTCTTCGTGATGGAAAGATAGAATTCGAAGCAACCACAGAAGTACCGTCTAGTGGGTAGGCAACACAGGGACTGATCAACCAATATCACCCAAGGCAACGGGTGAAAATGGAAGAGATGCATGCTTGACCGTTCGATACGCAAGGCATGGAGCCAGCCAGCAAGTGCATCTCGATTACAACTCACACACCCTCACGTTCGCAAGACACCACACCACAAGACGGTCCACCCCCCACCTACCATGGGCAAGCAAGCAAATGGAAACATCAAGTGACGCAGGGTCAAGCATCGCTAGGCATGAAAATAACTTTCCACAATATCCGAGGGACTAGCTGCCGAGCTAACCAACGATCAGTGACGACCGTGTGTTGGTATTAATAAAGCTCAACAACTATGAAGAGGCTAGTTGTGCCATGATAAACATGCTAACGCACGCACCACGTGAGGGGGGAGGCCTCATCAAGCTCCCTTTAAAACCTGCCAGTGTGGAGCTGGCCGGCTCAAGGAGCACTCCCCCCCTATAAGAGGTTAATATGCAAAAGGCAAAATTGTACAAGTAGATACACTTTTTTTGAGCAGACATAAGTCCATATCTCGGGCTATACTTCGAATTTTGATGCGATTTTTTGCAGTAATTCGTAGAATAATGGTATCTCCTTGCTCACCAAATTTCATAATTTTTCTCGAAGGGGAACTATTTTTTTTATTTTTTTTACTTACCGGGTATGTGTAAAATCGGGAAAAATAGAAAAGCACATGTAGACTTCGAATTTCGACCTCATTTTTTCCAGTCCACCACTAAACAATATCAGGAACCTCCCCACAAAATTTCATTCAGTTTGGCCAAGGTCTTAAATTTGACATATTTTGGCACCAAGCTATCTAGTCGCGGTGCACCGACCAACTTGACCAAGTGCAAAATGCATCCAATTCAAAACTTTTGTGCACCAACACTTTTACAGTACTCATTTGGGGGCATTTGGAGGCCTTTCCAACCCTCACATCTCAAAAACCACGAATTTCATTTTTTCACAAATCTCCCCACCAAGCCATCTAGCTATGCCGTGGTGCACCGCCAACCTTGGCCATGTGCAAAACCCTCCGAACTCAAAACTTTCGTGCACCAACACTTTCATGGTATTCATTTGGGGGCATTTGGAGGCCTTTCCAACCCTCACATCTCAAAAACCACGAATTTCATTTTTTCACAAAACTCCCACCAAGCCTTCTAGCTATGCCGCGGTGCACCGACCAGCTTGGCCATGTGCAAAACCCTCCGAACTCAAAACTTTCGTGCACCAAGAATTTCATGGTATTCATTTGGGGGCATTTGGAGGCCATTCCAACCCTCACATCTCAAAAACCACGAATTTCATTTTTTCACAAAACTCCCACCAAGCCTTCTAGCTATGCCGCGGTGCACCGACCAGCTTGGCCATGTGCAAAACCCTCCGAACT
>NW_028196648.1:75000-77500 GCF_037176805.1 Vigna unguiculata | reverse complement strand
TCCATCGCACTCAAGACGACGGGTTGTGGAAGAACGATATTGTTCACAACAAGTTCAAGGACAACGTCTCAATCAAGGGACACAACCGAATTATGTTGACTGGGTCGCTAAAGTAAACCCGAGTTCATATAATGCACCGCATCCAAAAGAACTAGCCACAACACGTGCATCACTGAGATGTTTCACTAGATGGAACACGTGCGTGACATTAGGATCCTCCAACACCTCTTCGTGATGGAAAGATAGAATTCGAAGCAACCACAGAAGTACCGTCTAGTGGGTAGGCAACACAGGGACTGATCAACCAATATCACCCAAGGCAACGGGTGAAAATGGAAGAGATGCATGCTTGACCGTTCGATACGCAAGGCATGGAGCCAGCCAGCAAGTGCATCTCGATTACAACTCACACACCCTCACGTTCGCAAGACACCACACCACAAGACGGTCCACCCCCCACCTACCATGGGCAAGCAAGCAAATGGAAACATCAAGTGACGCAGGGTCAAGCATCGCTAGGCATGAAAATAACTTTCCACAATATCCGAGGGACTAGCTGCCGAGCTAACCAACGATCAGTGACGACCGTGTGTTGGTATTAATAAAGCTCAACAACTATGAAGAGGCTAGTTGTGCCATGATAAACATGCTAACGCACGCACCACGTGAGGGGGGAGGCCTCATCAAGCTCCATTTAAAACCTGCCAGTGTGGAGCTGGCCGGCTCAAGGAGCACTCCCCCCCTATAAGAGGTTAATATGCAAAAGGCAAAATTGTACAAGTAGATACACTTTTTTTGAGCAGACATAAGTCCATATCTCGGGCTATATTTCGAATTTTGATGCGATTTTTTGCAGTAATTCGTAGAATAATGGTATCTCCTTGCTCACCAAATTTCATAATTTTTCTCGAAGGGGAACTATTTTTTTTATTTTTTTTACTTACCGGGTATGTGTAAAATCGGGAAAAATAGAAAAGCACATGTAGACTTCGAATTTCGACCTCATTTTTTCCAGTCCACCACTAAACAATATCAGGAACCTCCCCACAAAATTTCATTCAGTTTGGCCAAGGTCTTAAATTTGACAAATTTTGGCACCAAGCTATCTAGTCGTGGTGCACCGACCAACTTGACCAAGTGCAAAATGCATCCAATTCAAAACTTTTGTGCACCAACACTTTTACAGTACTCATTTGGGGGCATTTGGAGGCCTTTCCAACCCTCACATCTCAAAAACCACGAATTTCATTTTTTCACAAATCTCCCCACCAAGCCATCTAGCTATGCCGTGGTGCACCGCCAACCTTGGCCATGTGCAAAACCCTCCGAACTCAAAACTTTCGTGCACCAACACTTTCATGGTATTCATTTGGGGGCATTTGGAGGCCTTTCCAACCCTCACATCTCAAAAACCACGAATTTCATTTTTTCACAAAACTCCCACCAAGCCTTCTAGCTATGCCGCGGTGCACCGACCAGCTTGGCCATGTGCAAAACCCTCCGAACTCAAAACTTTCGTGCACCAAGAATTTCATGGTATTCATTTGGGGGCATTTGGAGGCCATTCCAACCCTCACATCTCAAAAACCACGAATTTCATTTTTTCACAAAACTCCCACCAAGCCTTCTAGCTATGCCGCGGTGCACCGACCAGCTTGGCCATGTGCAAAACCCTCCGAACTCAAAACTTTCGTGCACCAAGAATTTCATGGTATTCATTTGGGGGCATTTGGAGGCCATTCCAACCCTCACATCTCAAAAACCACGAATTTCATTTTTTCACAAATCTCCCCACCAAGCCATTTAGCTATGCCGCGGTGCACCGCCAACCTTGGCCATGTGCAAAACCCTCCGAACTCAAAACTTTTGTGCACCAAGAATTTCATGGTACTCATTTGGGGACATTTGGAGGCCTTTCCAACCCTCACATCTCAAAAACCACGAATTTCATTTTTTCACAAAACTCCACACAAGCCATCAAGCTATGCCGCGGTGCACCGACCAACTTGGCCATGTGCAAAACCCTCCGAACTCAAAACTTTCGTGCACCAAGAATTTCATGGTATTCATTTGGGGACATTTGGAGGCCATTCCAACCCTCACATCTCAAAAACCACGAATTTCATTTTTTCACAAAACTCCCACCAAGCCTTCTAGCTATGCCGCGGTGCACCGACCAGCTTGGCCACGTGCAAAACCCTCCGAACTCAAAACTTTCGTGCACCAAGAATTTCATGGTATTCATTTGGGGGCATTTGGAGGCCATTCCAACCCTCACATCTCAAAAACCACGAATTTCATTTTTTCACAAAACTCCCACCAAGCCTTCTAGCTATGCCGCGGTGCACCGACCAGCTTGGCCATGTGCAAAACCCTCCGAACTCAAAACTTTCGTGCACCAAGAATTTCATGGTATTCATTTGGGGGCATTTGGAGGCCATTCCAACCCTCACATCTCAAAAACCACGAATTTCATTTTTTCACAAATCTCCCCACCAAG
>NW_028196648.1:12500-15000 GCF_037176805.1 Vigna unguiculata | reverse complement strand
TCACTCTTTTCCAGCGTCATCCCCCCAAGTTGCCTTGGGCGCAGTTCGGCCTAGTTCACTCTTTTCCAGCATCATCCCCCCAAGTTGTCTTGTTCGCAGTTCGGCCTAGTTCACTCTTTTCCAGCGTCATCCCCCCAAGTTGCCTTGTTCGCAGTTCGGTCTAGTTGACTCTTTTCCAGCATCATCCCCCCAAGTTGCCTTGTTCGCAGTTTGGCCTAGTTCACTCTTTTCCAGTGTCATCCCCCCAAGTTGCCTTGTTCGCAGTTTGGCCTAGTTCACTCTTTTCCAGTGTCATCCCCCCAAGTTGTCGTTGCCAACAACCCAAGAGTCCATAGTATTCGGAGTTCTAGCGGGGCCTCCCCTTGCTTCCAACAACCCAAGAGTCCATAGTATTCGGAGTTCTAGCGGGGCCTCCCCTTGCTTCCAACAACCCAAGAGTCCGTAGTATTCGGAGTTCTAGCGGGACCTCCCCTTGCTTCCAACAACCCAAGAGTCCATAGTATTCGGAGTTCTAGCGGGGCCTCCCCTTGCTTCCAACAACCCAAGAGTCCGTAGTATTCGGAGTTCTAGCGGGGCCTCCCGTTGCTTCCAACAACCCAAGAGTCCATAGTATTCGGAGTTCTCGCGTGGCCTCCCATTGATTCAAACAACCCAAAAGTCCATCTTCTTCGCAGTTCAACATCGCCTCCCTCGTTTCCAACAGGCCCAAAGGTCGTCTTCTTCGCAGATCCACGAAGAGCTCATCACGATTTGCCACATTCCATTTCCCACGGGTTGTCAACAACACTTTCTCACACTTCCCGCAATCGAGTACGTGCATGACATGCCAAAGCACATCTTATTTGCCTTCCATCGCACTCAAGACGACGGGTTGTGGAAGAACGATATTGTTCACAACAAGTTCAAGGACAACGTCTCAATCAAGGGACACAACCGAATTATGTTGACTGGGTCGCTAAAGTAAACCCGAGTTCATATAATGCACCGCATCCAAAAGAACTAGCCACAACACGTGCATCACTGAGATGTTTCACTAGATGGAACACGTGCGTGACATTAGGATCCTCCAACACCTCTTCGTGATGGAAAGATAGAATTCGAAGCAACCACAGAAGTACCGTCTAGTGGGTAGGCAACACAGGGACTGATCAACCAATATCACCCAAGGCAACGGGTGAAAATGGAAGAGATGCATGCTTGACCGTTCGATACGCAAGGCATGGAGCCAGCCAGCAAGTGCATCTCGATTACAACTCACACACCCTCACGTTCGCAAGACACCACACCACAAGACGGTCCACCCCCCACCTACCATGGGCAAGCAAGCAAATGGAAACATCAAGTGACGCAGGGTCAAGCATCGCTAGGCATGAAAATAACTTTCCACAATATCCGAGGGACTAGCTGCCGAGCTAACCAACGATCAGTGACGACCGTGTGTTGGTATTAATAAAGCTCAACAACTATGAAGAGGCTAGTTGTGCCATGATAAACATGCTAACGCACGCACCACGTGAGGGGGGAGGCCTCATCAAGCTCCCTTTAAAACCTGCCAGTGTGGAGCTGGCCGGCTCAAGGAGCACTCCCCCCTATAAGAGGTTAATATGCAAAAGGCAAAATTGTACAAGTAGATACACTTTTTTTGAGCAGACATAAGTCCATATCTCGGGCTATACTTCGAATTTTGATGCGATTTTTTGCAGTAATTCGTAGAATAATGGTATCTCCTTGCTCACCAAATTTCATAATTTTTCTCGAAGGGGAACTATTTTTTTTATTTTTTTTACTTACCGGGTATGTGTAAAATCGGGAAAAATAGAAAAGCACATGTAGACTTCGAATTTCGACCTCATTTTTTCCAGTCCACCACTAAACAATATCAGGAACCTCCCCACAAAATTTCATTCAGTTTGGCCAAGGTCTTAAATTTGACAAATTTTGGCACCAAGCTATCTAGTCGCGGTGCACCGACCAACTTGACCAAGTGCAAAATGCATCCAATTCAAAACTTTTGTGCACCAACACTTTTACAGTACTCATTTGGGGGCATTTGGAGGCCTTTCCAACCCTCACATCTCAAAAACCACGAATTTCATTTTTTCACAAATCTCCCCACCAAGCCATCTAGCTATGCCGTGGTGCACCGCCAACCTTGGCCATGTGCAAAACCCTCCGAACTCAAAACTTTCGTGCACCAACACTTTCATGGTATTCATTTGGGGGCATTTGGAGGCCTTTCCAACCCTCACATCTCAAAAACCACGAATTTCATTTTTTCACAAAACTCCCACCAAGCCTTCTAGCTATGCCGCGGTGCACCGACCAGCTTGGCCATGTGCAAAACCCTCCGAACTCAAAACTTTCGTGCACCAAGAATTTCATGGTATTCATTTGGGGGCATTTGGAGGCCATTCCAACCCTCACATCTCGAAAACCACGAATTTCATTTTTTCACAAAACTCCCACCAAGCCTTCTAGCTATGCCGCGGTGCACCGACCA
>NW_028196647.1:92500-95000 GCF_037176805.1 Vigna unguiculata | reverse complement strand
ATAGTATTCGGAGTTCTAGCGGGGCCTCCCCTTGCTTCCAGCAACCCAAGAGTCCATAGTATTCGGAGTTCTAGCGGGGCCTCCCCTTGCTTCCAACAACCCAAGAGTCCGTAGTATTCGGAGTTCTAGCGGGACCTCCCCTTGCTTCCAACAACCCAAGAGTCCATAGTATTCAGAGTTCTAGCGGGGCCTCCCCTTGCTTCCAACAACCCAAGAGTCCGTAGTATTCGGAGTTCTAGCGGGGCCTCCCGTTGCTTCCAACAACCCAAGAGTCCATAGTATTCGGAGTTCTCGCGTGGCCTCCCATTGATTCAAACAACCCAAAAGTCCATCTTCTTCGCAGTTCAACATCGCCTCCCTCGTTTCCAACAGGCCCAAAGGTCGTCTTCTTCGCAGATCCACGAAGAGCTCGTCACGATTTGCCACATTCCATTTCCCACGGGTTGTCAACAACACTTTCTCACACTTCCCGCAATCGAGTACGTGCATGACATGCCAAAGCACATCTTATTTGCCTTCCATCGCACTCAAGACGACGGGTTGTGAAAGAACGATATTGTTCACAACAAGTTCAAAGACAACGTCTCAATCAAGGGACACAACCGAATTATGTTGACTGGGTCGCTAAAGTAAACCCGAGTTCATATAATGCACCGCATCCAAAAGAACTAGCCCCAACACGTGCATCTCTGAGATGTTTCACTAGATGGAACACGTGCGTGACATTAGGATCCTCCAACACCTCTTCGTGATGGAAAGATAGAATTCGAAGCAACCACAGAAGTACCGTCTAGTGGGTAGGCAACACAGGGACTGATCAACCAATATCACCCAAGGCAACGGGTGAAAATGGAAGAGATGCATGCTTGACCGTTCGATACGCAAGGCATGGAGCCAGCCAGCAAGTACATCTCGATCACAACTCACACACCCACACGTTCGCAAGACACCACACCACAAGATGGTCCACCCCCCACCTACCATGGGCAAGCAAGCAAATGGAAACATCAAGTGACGCAGAGCCAAGCATCGCTAGGCATGAAAATAATTTTCCACAATATCCGAGGGACTAGCTGCCGAGCTAACCAACGATCAGTGACGACCGTGTGTTGGTATTAATAAAGCTCAACAACTATGAAGAGGCTAGTTGTGCCATGATAAACATGCTAACGCACGCACCACGTGAGGGGGGAGGCCTCATCAAGCTCCCTTTAAAACCTGCCAGTGTGGAGCTGGCCGGCTCAAGGAGCACTCCCCCCCTATAAGAGGTTAATATGCAAAAGGCAAAATTGTACAAGTAGATACACTTTTTTTGAGCAGACATAAGTCCATATCTCGGGCTACACTTCGAATTTTGATGCGATTTTTTGCAGTAATTCGTAGAATAATGGTATCTCCTTGCTCACCAAATTTCATAATTTTTCTCGAAGGGGAACTATTTTTTTTATTTTTTTTACTTACCGGGTATGTGTAAAATCGGGAAAAATAGAAAAGCACATGTAGACTTCGAATTTCGACCTCATTTTTTCCAGTCCACCACTAAACAATATCAGGAACCTCCCCACAAAATTTCATTCAGTTTGGCCAAGGTCTTAAATTTGACAAATTTTGGCACCAACCTATCTAGTCGCGGTGCACCGACCAACTTGGCCATGTGCAAAATGCATCCAATTCAAAACTTTTGTGCACCAACACTTTTACAGTACTCATTTGGGGACATTTGGAGGCCTTTCCAACCCTCACATCTCAAAAACCACGAATTTCATTTTTTCACAAAACTCCACACAAGCCATCTAGCTATGCCGCGGTGCACCGACCAACTTGGCCATGTGCAAAACCCTCCGAACTCAAAACTTTCGTGCACCAAGAATTTCATGGTATTCATTTGGGGGCATTTGGAGGCCTTTCCAACCCTCACATCTCAAAAATCACGAATTTCATTTTTTCGCAAAACTCCCCACCAAGCCATTTAGCTATGCCGTGGTGCACCGCCAACCTTGGCCATGTGCAAAACCCTCCGAACTCAAAACTTTCGTGCACCAAGAATTTCATGGTATTCATTTGGGGGCATTTGGAGGCCTTTCCAACCCTCACATCTCAAAAACCACGAATTTCATTTTTTCACAAAACTCCCCACCAAGCCATTTAGCTATGCCGTGGTGCACCGACCAACTTGGCCAAGTTCAAAATGCATCCAATTCAAAACTTTTGTGCACCAACACTTTTACAGTACTCATTTGGGGACATTTGGAGGCCTTTCCAACCCTCACATCTCAAAAACCACGAATTTCATTTTTTCACAAAACTCCCCACCAAGCCTTCTAGCCATGCCGTGGTGCACCGCCAACCTTGGCCATGAGCAAAACCCTCCGAACTCAAAACTTTCGTGCACCAAGACTTTCATGGTATTCATTTGGGGACATTTCTAGGCCATTCCAACCCTCACATCTCAAAAACCACGAATTTCATTTTTTCACAAAACTCCCCACCAAGCCTTCTA
>NW_028196647.1:60000-62500 GCF_037176805.1 Vigna unguiculata | reverse complement strand
ATTCCATTTCCCACGGGTTGTCAACAACACTTTCTCACACTTCCCGCAATCGAGTACGTGCATGACATGCCAAAGCACATCTTATTTGCCTTCCATCGCACTTAAGACGACGGGTTGTGAAAGAACGATATTGTTCACAACAAGTTCAAAGACAACGTCTCAATCAAGGGACACAACCGAATTATGTTGACTGGGTCGCTAAAGTAAACCCGAGTTCATATAATGCACCGCATCCAAAAGAACTAGCCCCAACACGTGCATCTCTGAGATGTTTCACTAGATGGAACACGTGCGTGACATTAGGATCCTCCAACACCTCTTCGTGATGGAAAGATAGAATTCGAAGCAACCACAGAAGTACCGTCTAGTGGGTAGGCAACACAGGGACTGATCAACCAATATCACCCAAGGCAACGGGTGAAAATGGAAGAGATGCATGCTTGACCGTTCGATACGCAAGGCATGGAGCCAGCCAGCAAGTGCATCTCGATTACAACTCACACACCCTCACGTTCGCAAGACACCACACCACAAGACGGTCCACCCCCCACCTACCATGGGCAAGCAAGCAAATGGAAACATCAAGTGACGCAGGGTCAAGCATCGCTAGGCATGAAAATAACTTTCCACAATATCCGAGGGACTAGCTGCCGAGCTAACCAACGATCAGTGACGACCGTGTGTTGGTATTAATAAAGCTCAACAACTATGAAGAGGCTAGTTGTGCCATGATAAACATGCTAACGCACGCACCACGTGAGGGGGGAGGCCTCATCAAGCTCCCTTTAAAACCTGCCAGTGTGGAGCTGGCCGGCTCAAGGAGCACTCCCCCCCTATAAGAGGTTAATATGCAAAAGGCAAAATTGTACAAGTAGATACACTTTTTTTGAGCAGACATAAGTCCATATCTCGGGCTATACTTCGAATTTTGATGCGATTTTTTGCAGTAATTCGTAGAATAATGGTATCTCCTTGCTCACCAAATTTCATAATTTTTCTCGAAGGGGAACTATTTTTTTTATTTTTTTTACTTACCGGGTATGTGTAAAATCGGGAAAAATAGAAAAGCACATGTAGACTTCGAATTTCGACCTCATTTTTTCCAGTCCACCACTAAACAATATCAGGAACCTCCCCACAAAATTTCATTCAGTTTGGCCAAGGTCTTAAATTTGACAAATTTTGGCACCAAGCTATCTAGTCGCGGTGCACCGACCAACTTGGCCAAGTGCAAAATGCATCCAATTCAAAACTTTTGTGCAACAACACTTTTACAGTACTCATTTGGGGGCATTTTGGAGGCCTTTCCAACCCTCACATCTCAAAAACCACGAATTTCATTTTTTCACAAATCTCCCCACCAAGCCATCTAGCTATGCCGTGGTGCACCGCCAACCTTGGCCATGTGCAAAACCCTCCGAACTCAAAACTTTCGTGCACCAACACTTTCATGGTATTCATTTGGGGGCATTTGGAGGCCTTTCCAACCCTCACATCTCAAAAACCACGAATTTCATTTTTTCACAAAACTCCCACCAAGCCTTCTAGCTATGCCGCGGTGCACCGACCAACTTGGCCATGTGCAAAACCCTCCGAACTCAAAACTTTCGTGCACCAACACTTTCATGGTATTCATTTGGGGGCATTTGGAGGCCTTTCCAACCCTCACATCTCAAAAACCACGAATTTCATTTTTTCACAAAACTCCCACCAAGCCTTCTAGCTATGCCGCGGTGCACCGACAAACTTGGCCATGCGCAAAACCCTCCGAACTCAAAACTTTCGTGCACCAAGAATTTCATGGTATTCATTTGGGGGCATTTGGAGGCCTTTCCAACCCTCACATCTCAAAAACCACGAATTTCATTTTTTCACAAAACTCCCACCAAGCCTTCTAGCTATGCCGCGGTGCACCGACCAACTTGGCCATGCGCAAAACCCTCCGAACTCAAAACTTTCGTGCACCAAGAATTTCATGGTATTCATTTGGGGGCATTTGGAGGCCTTTCCAACCCTCACATCTCAAAAACCACGAATTTCATTTTTTCACAAATCTCCCCACCAAGCCATTTTGATGCGATTTTTTGCAGTAATTCGTAGAATAATGGTATCTCCTTGCTCACCAAATTTCATAATTTTTCTCGAAGGGGAACTATTTTTTTTATTTTTTTTACTTACCGGGTATGTGTAAAATCGGGAAAAATAGAAAAGCACATGTAGACTTCGAATTTCGACCTCATTTTTTCCAGTCCACCACTAAACAATATGAGGAACCTCCCCACAAAATTTCATTCAGTTTGGCCAAGGTCTTAAATTTGACAAATTTTGGCACCAACCTATCTAGTCGCGGTGCACCGACCAACTTGGCCATGTGCAAAATGCATCCAATTCAAAACTTTTGTGCACCAACACTTTTACAGTACTCATTTGGGGACATTTGGAGGCCTTTCCAACCCTCACATCTCAAAAACCACGAATTTCATTTTTTCACAAAACTCCA
>NW_028196647.1:27500-30000 GCF_037176805.1 Vigna unguiculata | reverse complement strand
AGTATTCGGAGTTCTAGCGGGGCCTCCCCTTGCTTCCAGCAACCCAAGAGTCCATAGTATTCGGAGTTCTAGCGGGGCCTCCCCTTGCTTCCAACAACCCAAGAGTCCGTAGTATTCGGAGTTCTAGCGGGACCTCCCCTTGCTTCCAACAACCCAAGAGTCCATAGTATTCGGAGTTCTAGCGGGGCCTCCCCTTGCTTCCAACAACCCAAGAGTCCGTAGTATTCGGAGTTCTAGCGGGGCCTCCCGTTGCTTCCAACAACCCAAGAGTCCATAGTATTCGGAGTTCTCGCGTGGCCTCCCATTGATTCAAACAACCCAAAAGTCCATCTTCTTCGCAGTTCAACATCGCCTCCCTCGTTTCCAACAGGCCCAAAGGTCGTCTTCTTCGCAGATCCACGAAGAGCTCGTCACGATTTGCCACATTCCATTTCCCACGGGTTGTCAACAACACTTTCTCACACTTCCCGCAATCGAGTACGTGCATGACATGCCAAAGCACATCTTATTTGCCTTCCATCGCACTCAAGACGACGGGTTGTGAAAGAACGATATTGTTCACAACAAGTTCAAGGACAACGTCTCAATCAAGGGACACAACCGAATTATGTTGATTGGGTCGCTAAAGTAAACCCGAGTTCATATAATGCACCGCATCCAAAAGAACTAGCCCCAACACGTGCATCTCTGAGATGTTTCACTAGATGGAACACGTGCGTGACATTAGGATCCTCCAACACCTCTTCGTGATGGAAAGATAGAATTCGAAGCAACCACAGAAGTACCGTCTAGTGGGTAGGCAACACAGGGACTGATCAACCAATATCACCCAAGGCAACGGGTGAAAATGGAAGAGATGCATGCTTGAGCGTTCGATACGCAAGGCATGGAGCCAGCCAGCAAGTACATCTCGATCACAACTCACACACCCACACGTTCGCAAGACACCACACCACTAGATGGTCCACCCCCCACCTACCATGGGCAAGCAAGCAAATGGAAACATCAAGTGACGCAGAGCCAAGCATCGCTAGGCATGAAAATAATTTTCCACAATATCCGAGGGACTAGCTGCCGAGCTAACCAACGATCAGTGACGACCGTGTGTTGGTATTAATAAAGCTCAACAACTATGAAGAGGCTAGTTGTGCCATGATAAACATGCTAACGCACGCACCACGTGAGGGGGGAGGCCTCATCAAGCTCCCTTTAAAACCTGCCAGTGTGGAGCTGGCCGGCTCAAGGAGCACTCCCCCCCTATAAGAGGTTAATATGCAAAAGGCAAAATTGTACAAGTAGATACACTTTTTTTGAGCAGACATAAGTCCATATCTCGGGCTACACTTCGAATTTTGAT
This sequence comes from Vigna unguiculata, assembly GCF_037176805.1. NCBI lineage: Eukaryota > Viridiplantae > Streptophyta > Magnoliopsida > Fabales > Fabaceae > Vigna > Vigna unguiculata. The sequence goes on along the minus strand of NW_028196647.1, from coordinate 28,643 downwards.
GCGATTTTTTGCAGTAATTCGTAGAATAATGGTATCTCCTTGCTCACCAAATTTCATAATTTTTCTCGAAGGGGAACTATTTTTTTTATTTTTTTTACTTACCGGGTATGTGTAAAATCGAGAAAAATAGAAAAGCACATGTAGACTTCGAATTTCGACCTCATTTTTTCCAGTCCACCACTAAACAATATCAGGAACCTCCCCACAAAATTTCATTCAGTTTGGCCAAGGTCTTAAATTTGACAAATTTTGGCACCAACCTATCTAGTCGCGGTGCACCGACCAACTTGGCCATGTGCAAAATGCATCCAATTCAAAACTTTTGTGCACCAACACTTTTACAGTACTCATTTGGGGACATTTGGAGGCCTTTCCAACCCTCACATCTCAAAAACCACGAATTTCATTTTTTCACAAAACTCCACACAAGCCATCTAGCTATGCCGTGGTGCACCGACCAACTTGGCCATGTGCAAAATGCATCCAATTCAAAACTTTTGTGCACCAACACTTTTACAGTACTCATTTGGGGACATTTGGAGGCCTTTCCAACCCTCACATCTCAAAAACCACGAATTTCATTTTTTCACAAAACTCCACACAAGCCATCTAGCTATGCCGCGGTGCACCGACCAACTTGGCCATGTGCAAAACCCTCCGAACTCAAAACTTTCGTGCACCAAGAATTTCATGGTATTCATTTGGGGGCATTTGGAGGCCTTTCCAACCCTCACATCTCAAAAACCACGAATTTCATTTTTTCACAAAACTCCCCACCAAGCCTTCTAGTTTTGCCGCGGTGCACCGCCAACCTTGGCCATGAGCAAAACCCTCCGAACTCAAAACTTTCGTGCACCAAGAATTTCATGGTATTCATTTGGGGACATTTGGAGGCCTTTCCAACCCTCACATCTCAAAAACCACGAATTTCATTTTTTCACAAAACTCCACACAAGCCATCTAGCTATGCCGCGGTGCACCGACCAACTTGGCCATGTGCAAAATGCATCCAATTCAAAACTTTTGTGCACCAACACTTTTACAGTACTCATTTGGGGACATTTGGAGGCCTTTCCAACCCTCACATCTCAAAAACCACGAATTTCATTTTTTCACAAAACTCCACACAAGCCATCTAGCTAT
>NW_028196647.1:15000-17500 GCF_037176805.1 Vigna unguiculata | reverse complement strand
AACATCGCCTCCCTCGTTTCCAACAGGCCCAAAGGTCGTCTTCTTCGCAGATCCACGAAGAGCTCGTCACGATTTGCCACATTCCATTTCCCACGGGTTGTCAACAACACTTTCTCACACTTCCCGCAATCGAGTACGTGCATGACATGCCAAAGCACATCTTATTTGCCTTCCATCGCACTCAAGACGACGGGTTGTGAAAGAACGATATTGTTCACAACAAGTTCAAGGACAACGTCTCAATCAAGGGACACAACCGAATTATGTTGACTGGGTCGCTAAAGTAAACCCGAGTTCATATAATGCACCGCATCCAAAAGAACTAGCCCCAACACGTGCATCTCTGAGATGTTTCACTAGATGGAACACGTGCGTGACATTAGGATCCTCCAACACCTCTTCGTGATGGAAAGATAGAATTCGAAGCAACCACAAAAGTACCGTCTAGTGGGTAGGCAACACAGGGACTGATCAACCAATATCACCCAAGGCAACGGGTGAAAATGGAAGAGATGCATTCTTGACCGTTCGATACGCAAGGCATGGAGCCAGCTAGCAAGTACATCTCGATCACAACTCACACACCCACACGTTCGCAAGACACCACACCACTAGATGGTCCACCCCCCACCTACCATGGGCAAGCAAGCAAATGGAAACATCAAGTGACGCAGAGCCAAGCATCGCTAGGCATGAAAATAATTTTCCACAATATCCGAGGGACTAGCTGCCGAGCTAACCAACGATCAGTGACGACCGTGTGTTGGTATTAATAAAGCTCAACAACTATGAAGAGGCTAGTTGTGCCATGATAAACATGCTAACGCACGCACCACGTGAGGGGGGAGGCCTCATCAAGCTCCCTTTAAAACCTGCCAGTGTGGAGCTGGCCGGCTCAAGGAGCACTCCCCCCCTATAAGAGGTTAATATGCAAAAGGCAAAATTGTACAAGTAGATACACTTTTTTTGAGCAGACATAAGTCCATATCTCGGGCTACACTTCGAATTTTGATGCGATTTTTTGCAGTAATTCGTAGAATAATGGTATCTCCTTGCTCACCAAATTTCATAATTTTTCTCGAAGGGGAACTATTTTTTTTATTTTTTTTACTTACCGGGTATGTGTAAAATCGAGAAAAATAGAAAAGCACATGTAGACTTCGAATTTCGACCTCATTTTTTCCAGTCCACCACTAAACAATATCAGGAACCTCCCCACAAAATTTCATTCAGTTTGGCCAAGGTCTTAAATTTGACAAATTTTGGCACCAACCTATCTAGTCGCGGTGCACCGACCAACTTGGCCATGTGCAAAATGCATCCAATTCAAAACTTTTGTGCACCAACACTTTTACAGTACTCATTTGGGGACATTTGGAGGCCTTTCCAACCCTCACATCTCAAAAACCACGAATTTCATTTTTTCACAAAACTCCACACAAGCCATCTAGCTATGCCGCGGTGCACCGACCAACTTGGCCATGTGCAAAATGCATCCAATTCAAAACTTTTGTGCACCAACACTTTTACAGTACTCATTTGGGGACATTTGGAGGCCTTTCCAACCCTCACATCTCCAAAACCACGAATTTCATTTTTTCACAAAACTCCACACAAGCCATCTAGCTATGCCGCGGTGCACCGACCAACTTGGCCATGTGCAAAACCCTCCGAACTCAAAACTTTCGTGCACCAAGAATTTCATGGTATTCATTTGGGGGCATTTTGAGGCCAATCCAACCTTCACAACTCAAAAACCACGAATTTCATTTTTTCACAAAACTCCCCACCAAGCCATTTAGCTATGCCGTGGTGCACCGACCAACTTGGCCATGTGCAAAACCCAACCAACTTAAAACTTTCGTGCACCAAGACTTTCATGGTATTCATTTGGGGGCATTTGGAGGCCTTTCCAACCCTCACATCTCAAAAACCACGAATTTCATTTTTTCACAAATCTCCCCACCAAGCCATTTAGCTATGCCGTGGTGCACCGCCAACCTTGGCCATGTGCAAAACCCTCCGAACTCAAAACTTTCGTACACCAAGAATTTCATGGTATTCATTTGGGGGCATTTGGAGGCCTTTCCAACCCTCACATCTCAAAAACCACGAATTTCATTTTTTCGCAAAACTCCCCACCAAGCCATTTAGCTATGTCGTGATGCACCGACAACCTTGCCCATGTGCAAAACCCAACCAACTCAAAACTTTTGTGCACCAAGACTTTTATGGTATTCATTTGGGGGCATTTGGAGGCCAATCCAACCCTCACAACTCAAAAACCACGAATTTCATTTTTTCACAAAACTCCCTACCAAGCCATCTACCTATGCCGTGGTGCACCGCCAACCCTGGCCAGGTGCAAAACCCAACCAACTCAAAACTTTCGTGCACCAAGACTTTCATGGTATTCATTTGGGGGCATTTGGAGGCCAATCCAACCCTCACATCTCAAAAACCACGAATTTCATTTTTTCACAAAACTCCCCACCAAGCC
>NW_028196647.1:0-5000 GCF_037176805.1 Vigna unguiculata | reverse complement strand
TTTCCAGTGTCATCCCCCCAAGTTGTCGTTGCCAACAACCCAAGAGTCCATAGTATTCGGAGTTCTAGCGGGGCCTCCCCTTGCTTCCAGCAACCCAAGAGTCCATAGTATTCGGAGTTCTAGCGGGGCCTCCCCTTGCTTCCAACAACCCAAGAGTCCGTAGTATTCGGAGTTCTAGCGGGACCTCCCCTTGCTTCCAACAACCCAAGAGTCCATAGTATTCGGAGTTCTAGCGGGGCCTCCCCTTGCTTCCAACAACCCAAGAGTCCGTAGTATTCGGAGTTCTACCGGGGCCTCCCGTTGCTTCCAACAACCCAAGAGTCCATAGTATTCGGAGTTCTCGCGTGGCCTCCCATTGATTCAAACAACCCAAAAGTCCATCTTCTTCGCAGTTCAACATCGCCTCCCTCGTTTCCAACAGGCCCAAAGGTCGTCTTCTTCGCAGATCCACGAAGAGCTCGTCACGATTTGCCACATTCCATTTCCCACGGGTTGTCAACAACACTTTCTCACACTTCCCGCAATCGAGTACGTGCATGACATGCCAAAGCACATCTTATTTGCCTTCCATCGCACTCAAGACGACGGGTTGTGAAAGAACGATATTGTTCACAACAAGTTCAAGGACAACGTCTCAATCAAGGGACACAACCGAATTATGTTGATTGGGTCGCTAAAGTAAACCCGAGTTCATATAATGCACCGCATCCAAAAGAACTAGCCCCAACACGTGCATCTCTGAGATGTTTCACTAGATGGAACACGTGCGTGACATTAGGATCCTCCAACACCTCTTCGTGATGGAAAGATAGAATTCGAAGCAACCACAGAAGTACCGTCTAGTGGGTAGGCAACACAGGGACTGATCAACCAATATCACGCAAGGCAACGGGTGAAAATGGAAGAGATGCATGCTTGACCGTTCGATACGCAAGGCATGGAGCCAGCCAGCAAGTACATCTCGATCACAACTCACACACCCACACGTTCGCAAGACACCACACCACTAGACGGTCCACCCCCCACCTACCATGGGCAAGCAAGCAAATGGAAACATCAAGTGACGCAGGGTCAAGCATCGCTAGGCATGAAAATAACGTTCCACAATATCCGAGGGACTAGCTGCCGAGCTAACCAACGATCAGTGACGACCGTGTGTTGGTATTAATAAAGCTCAACAACTATGAAGAGGCTAGTTGTGCCATGATAAACATGCTAACGCACGCACCACGTGAGGGGGGAGGCCTCATCAAGCTCCCGTTAAAACCTGCCAGTGTGGAGCTGGCCGGCTCAAGGAGCACTCCCCCCCTATAAGAGGTTAATATGCAAAAGGCAAAATTGTACAAGTAGATACACTTTTTTTGAGCAGACATAAGTCCATATCTCGGTCTACACTTCGAATTTTGATGCGATTTTTTGCAGTAATTCGTAGAATAATGGTATCTCCTTGCTCACAAAATTTCATAATTTTTCTCGAAGGGGAACTATTTTTTTTATTTTTTTTACTTACCGGGTATGTGTAAAATCGGGAAAAATAGAAAAGCACATGTAGACTTCGAATTTCGACCTCATTTTTTCCAGTCCACCACTAAACAATATCAGGAACCTCCCCACAAAATTTCATTCAGTTTGGCCAAGGTCTTAAATTTGACAAATTTTGGCACCAACCTATCTAGTCGCGGTGCACCGACCAACTTGGCCATGTGCAAAATGCATCCAATTCAAAACTTTTGTGCACCAACACTTTTACAGTACTCATTTGGGGACATTTGGAGGCCTTTCCAACCCTCACATCTCAAAAACCACGAATTTCATTTTTTCACAAAACTCCACACAAGCCATCTAGCTATGCCGCGGTGCACCGACCAACTTGGCCATGTGCAAAACCCTCCGAACTCAAAACTTTCGTGCACCAAGAATTTCATGGTATTCATTTGGGGGCATTTGGAGGCCTTTCCAACCCTCACATCTCAAAAACCACGAATTTCATTTTTTCACAAAACTCCCCACCAAGCCTTCTAGTTATGCCGCGGTGCACCGCCAACATTGGCCATGTGCAAAACCCTTGGAACTCAAAACTTTCGTGCACCAAGAATTTCATGGTATTCATTTGGGGGCATTTGGAGGCCTTTCCAACCCTCACATCTCAAAAACCACGAATTTCATTTTTTCACAAATCTCCCCACCAAGCCATTTAGCTATGCCGTGGTGCACCGCCAACCTTGGCCATGAGCAAAACCCTCCGAACTCAAAACTTTCGTGCACCAAGAATTTCATGGTATTCATTAGGGGACATTTGGAGGCCTTTCCAACCCTCACATCTCAAAAACCACGAATTTCATTTTTTCACAAATTTCCCCACCAAGCCATTTAGCTATGCCGTGGTGCACCGCCAACCTTGGCCATGTGCAAAACCCTCCGAACTCAAAACTTTCGTGCACCAAGAATTTCATGGTATTCATTTGGGGGCATTTGGAGGCCTTTCCAACCCTCACATCTCAAAAACCACGAATTTCATTTTTTCACAAATCTCCCCACCAAGCCATTTAGCTATGCCGTGGTGCACCGCCAACCTTGGCCATGAGCAAAACCCTCCGAACTCAAAACTTTCGTGCACCAAGAATTTCATGGTATTCATTTGGGGGCATTTGGAGGCCTTTCCAACCCTCACATCTCAAAAACCACGAATTTCATTTTTTCACAAATCTCCCCACCAAGCCATTTAGCTATGCCGTGGTGCACCGCCAACCTTGGCCATGTGCAAAACTCTCCGAACTCAAAACTTTCGTGCACCAAGACTTTCATGGTATTCATTTGGGGGCATTTGGAGGCCTTTCCAACCCTCACATCTCAAAAACCACGAATTTCATTTTTTCACAAATCTCCCCACCAAGCCATTTAGCTATGCCGTGGTGCACCGCCAACCTTGGCCATGTGCAAAACCCTCCGAACTCAAAACTTTCGTGCACCAAGACTTTCATGGTATTCATTTGGGGGCATTTGGAGGCCTTTCCAACCCTCACATCTCAAAAACCACGAATTTCATTTTTTCACAAAACTCCCCACCAAGCCATTTAGCTATGCCGTGGTGCACCGACCAACTTGGCCATGTGCAAAACCCAACCAACTCAAAACTTTCGTGCACCAAGACTTTCATGGTATTCATTTGGGGGAATTTGGAGGCCAATCCAACCTTCACAACTCAAAAACCACGAATTTCATTTTTTCACAAAACTCCCCACCAAGCCATTTAGCTATGTCGTGGTGCACCGACCAACTTGGCCATGTGCAAAACCCAACCAACTCAAAACTTTCGTGCACCAAGACTTTCATGGTATTCATTTGGGGGCATTTGGAGGCCTTTCCAACCCTCACATCTCAAAAACCACGAATTTCATTTTTTCACAAATCTCCCCACCAAGCCATTTAGCTATGCCGTGGTGCACCGCCAACCTTGGCCATGTGCAAAACCCTCCGAACTCAAAACTTTCGTGCACCAAGACTTTCATGGTATTCATTTGGGGGCATTTGGAGGCCTTTCCAACCCTCACATCTCAAAAACCACGAATTTCATTTTTTCACAAATCTCCCCACCAAGCCATTTAGCTATGCCGTGGTGCACCGCCAACCTTGGCCATGTGCAAAACCCTCCGAACTCAAAACTTTCGTGCACCAAGACTTTCATGGTATTCATTTGGGGGCATTTGGAGGCCTTTCCAACCCTCACATCTCAAAAACCACGAATTTCATTTTTTCACAAAACTCCCCACCAAGCCATTTAGCTATGCCGTGGTGCACCGACCAACTTGGCCATGTGCAAAACCCAACCAACTCAAAACTTTCGTGCACCAAGACTTTCATGGTATTCATTTGGGGGAATTTGGAGGCCAATCCAACCTTCACAACTCAAAAACCACGAATTTCATTTTTTCACAAAACTCCCCACCAAGCCATTTAGCTATGTCGTGGTGCACCGACCAACTTGGCCATGTGCAAAACCCAACCAACTCAAAACTTTCGTGCACCAAGACTTTCATGGTATTCATTTGGGGGCATTTGGAGGCCTTTCCAACCCTCACATCTCAAAAACCACGAATTTCATTTTTTCACAAATCTCCCCACCAAGCCATTTAGCTATGCCGTGGTGCACCGCCAACCTTGGCCATGTGCAAAACCCTCCGAACTCAAAACTTTCGTGCACCAAGAATTTCATGGTATTCATTTGGGGGCATTTGGAGGCCTTTCCAACCCTCACATCTCAAAAACCACGAATTTCATTTTTTCGCAAAACTCCCCACCAAGCCATTTAGCTATGTCGTGGTGCACCGACAACCTTGCCCATGTGCAAAACCCAACCAACTCAAAACTTTTGTGCACCAAGACTTTTATGGTATTCATTTGGGGGCATTTAGAGGCCAATCCAACCTTCACAACTCAAAAACCACGAATTTCATTTTTTCACAAAACTCCCCACCAAGCCATTTAGCTATGTCGTGGTGCACCGACCAACTTGGCCATGTGCAAAACCCAACCAACTCAAAACTTTCGTGCACCAAGACTTTCATGGTATTCATTTGGGGGCATTTGGAGGCCAATCCAACCTTCACAACTCAAAAACCACGAATTTCAATTTTTCACAAAACTCCCCACCAAGCCATTTAGCTATGCCGTGGTGCACCGACCAACTTGGCCATGTGCAAAACCCAACCAACTCAAAACTTTCGTGCACCAAGACTTTCATGGTATTCATTTGGGGGCATTTGGAGGCCATTCATACCCTCACATCTCAAAAACCACGAATTCCATTTTTTCACAAAACTCCCCACCAAGCCATTTAGCTATGCCGTGGTGCACCGACAACCTTGCCCATGTGTAAAACCCAACCAACTCAAAACTTTTGTGCACCAAGACTTTCATGGTATTCATTTGGGGGCATTTGGAGGCCATTCCAACCTTCACATCTCAAAAACCACGAATTTCACTTTTTCACAAAACTCCCC